>NW_010425340.1:22542-29920 GCF_000710305.1 Buceros rhinoceros silvestris
GAACTGCACAAACTGCTGACTGCTGAATCCCCAAGGCGAAGGACAGGACAAAAAACAGCTCCAGGGATTTGAAAGGATGGAATTAACAAGGTGGGAAAACATGAGTCTTAAAACACAGGAAAAATAATTCAAAGATTTCTTTCCTTTACAGGAAGCTGAAAGGAAAATTGTCTGGAAATATGTACAGTGTTGATGGACATTCTGCTAGCAGTAAGAACAGGAGTCTCCAAAAACCTTAGGAAATAAAAATTCAAAACCCAGATTAAGAAATACGCACTTGACAGGTGCTTTCTGTGGGTGCGGAGATGAGGAAGTAGAAGTGGGTTTCTCAAGTCAAGGATAATGACGATTCAGAGCACAGGTAATTTGTTTCTTCTCTCCAAGGCAGCTCAGCGTGGGGGGGATCCTGGCCCTGCTAATCAAGCTGTACCGCCTGCTGCGCGTAATGGGTGCTGCTTCTGCAAAGAGGTTATTATGTAAGGAGTCGCATTTTGGAAACTGCTATTCTCAGACTGCAGCAACTTTCCTCATTTACAGGAGATGCTCAAGTGGATCAGTCCATCTCGCTGCTTTCTAGCAGAACAAATAGGAGTTGTTGATTAGCTGTGAGTCTGAGGATGTAAATGCATGTTTGCTGCTCCTCACCAACACAGGGTGGTTTCCTCTTGTAACATTCAATGTTGTGTCCAGTCTAGTTTTAATGGTATGAGGTTACAGGCTCCTTCCACTTCTGGTCTGGCAGCATTCACGGTCAGGAAGTTTTCACTGACCGTGAGTATCAGTTTTCCTCAATGACATGACTTCATCCTTAATTGCATTCTGATAAATTAGGCTCCGTAATTCCTTCAGTCTTGGTCCTTAAGGCTTTCAAATCCTTTTATTGGGAAGTAAGGTTCCTCTAACCCTAAGCCATAATTTCACTATGCTCAACTTAGTTCCCTCAGTTGCCCTCCTCTCTTAAATCAGTTTAGTATCTTCCACTGTTTTCTGCAGAACCTCCTGCAGTCTTGTTGTGTTGTTACTACTCATCACAATGACTTACATTGTCATCTGCTACACCTCTCCAGACTGGAAACAGGATGCTATACGCCTGGGAATGCACACTGCAAACACCTCTCCTCAAACTGCTGTCCTCAGTGCGCATTTCAGAGCAGGCTCACACTTACTGCCTAGGGCTCCCTGCGGAGGACACCCTCCCTCTTTCCAGCACTTGTGATTTCAGAGAACTGTTCACTTTAGAATACCATGAGGGTTACCTTTTTTTAAAAATGAAGGTGATTAAGAAGACATTTTTCTTCATGTTCCTGCAGCCAGGCACTGTAACAAGGTCCTTCCTTTCACGTTTCCATAGTTTTCAGTATGCAAAATGTTTTACCGGAGGAAGGGGACACCATACAAACCCCTACTGCATTACAAAGCTGCAGTGCAGAAAGGCAAAGCCAGCAAGATGTGTCTCTTTCACCAAAGTTACAAGATGCTGACCAAGTTGTCAGTTCCACAGCACTTTTCTAGCAGCAGTTATTGTAATAACCAGCAGGGATTTAATGAAATATAGACCGGAATATATACACCATCCCAGCAAGGGCAATTTAAATAGCCTGGTGAGATACCTCGTTCCAAGATGCATCTTTTTATCCTCACATCTGACTGCAATGCCAGCAACTGATCCAAACTTGTGAAATTGAACTTTTCATACTTTCTTTTTTGGCATTCCCAAGAAGCTTATGACACCTGAAAACTTTAATCCACCATATGCTTCCTTTGGTTCCTAAATTGCTCTTCAGTTCTCTTTCTCATCCTTGAAAGGGAACCTCGGCTGACAAAGGATGCACCAGCAACATACGGGTTTAGGCTGAAAGGGCTCATACAAGTTGTGACAGATTCACTTCTCTGAGCACTAATCCACTTTAATCCAATTGGATCACACACCAAACTACCAAAATCCTTGAGGCTTTGACAGCACCGGTTCTGTTAACATTTAAAGGTTAACAAATACAGTAGATCCTGCGCTATCTGAATCTACATCGAGAGCTTCAACTGAGAATCTGCAAAATGAGTTAATGAATATGAAGCAGAGACCACACACTGATGATACTCTTTTTTTTCCCAATAGGATGCAGAGCCCCAAAATCTGGCATCAGAATGCAAGTGTCATAAGATTATCATGCTTCAATAATCTAGTCATTTCAAGGGTATCAAAGTAAGAGAAAAATACAAGAAGATATAAAATGTGCAATTTTGATACAACTTCCTCACTGCTTGAAGAAGCAAAGTGTCCCTAAATCTCTAAATGCCTCATGCAGGCCCAGTAAATAAATGGTGGGAGATGACAATCTTGTGAGGCCCAAGAGGATGGGGGAAAGATGTTGAGAGCTATAAAAAAAGCTGTCAAGTGTATCATCTTGCTGTAGCGCTGCTCTTGTTAAAGATGCAAGAGCACTTGCAGCTGTTAAATATCGAGAAGGAGAAACCGCTTCACATCCACGTGTAGCCCTCTGAGGGGATCTTATGGAGCAGTGAGTTTTAAAAAGGTGACTAAAACTTGAAGGACAACAAAACTAGATGAGATATTAACAGAAAATACCCAACAAATATGATCCTAAAACATATAAACCCATTTATAAACACCTAGGTACAAAGGCCTTCCTCAGAGGCCCTGAAGGAAGAAGTGGTGCTCATGCACGTATGTGACATTTGTACCCAATTCAATAAACTAATGCTGTGACTGAGGGAATCTGCACTAAATGCAATAGAAAACCAAGGTCCTGACCAGCTGCAGTCCTGAAAGATATCAGGGCTCTCAGGAAGAGCAGACGTTGACCTGTGTTCAGGACGACTCCATCCTGGCCACTTCCCTTAGCTGCCAATTTTCCTGGGCAAGAGATTCACTTTGAGCCCTGCACAGTACAGCACTGCAAACAGGTCTATCCCAGAAGGTGCTGCAGTGACAGACTCAAATGAATGAAGGGACTTCAGGATGTAATAAAAGTAAATGAAAGGACTTCACGATCAAAGGCATGATATAAATGTTAAAACATTTTCAGTCTCAAGGTCATCCATACAAAACCTATTATGGATTCTGTAATAATAGAAGCAGTCGCTTCGATGAAAAGAATTTATTTTGAGAATATCCCTTTTAATCCTCCATGCATTTTTTAGCACAAAAAGTTGGAATTTACGACAACCTCCTTCACAAAACTTAGTACTGTATGTCTGGTAATGTGGCGGTTTCAACAATCCCTCACCGGAAACTCCACACTTTTGAAACCTTGGCAACGCTGTCAGTAAGTGACCTACACAAAGTTTAATAGAAAAGTTTTACTGAATATCCTCTGTTTAATGTAAACAAGGCAGGAGGCAAAACAAGGAGTATATATTTTATATAGTTACACTATTTTACAGGGCACAGAAAGCACTGAGGATCATGGTTTGAAAACCCTGTATGATACATGATACCAGATGTGGATTTTCCACGTAGCCCCAAGTCTACCACATAACCCTTCGATTTTACCTAGTGCTTCGGTTTAGTACTGCTTTTGGCAAGACAAATACCACCACCAAAACGTCACCTGTGAAATTCCCCAGCAGGTTACGGTAGAAATTACCACGCATTCACAAAGCCATTCCACGATTACTTGTGCCCTGTAAAATCAAGTGCGACAATGTTTACACTAATCATAGTGTAAGCAAGCTCGGGATTCTGGTCCTTATATATATATATATATCTGTATATATATACATAGGTGATGTCCAACCAGACTCAAGCTGTGCATCAAGTCACAGCTTTTATATTGCACAGACAAATACATAGTAAGAACGTTACACAGACAGGATGTGAATACCAAGAATATTGCAATCATATGAGAAACTAAGGACAAACTTGTTCTACCAGAGCTAGCACGTGGCTTATTACAAAGTTCTCTATATTGGAGTCTAAATCAAATACATACTATAAATGGAAAAAAAAGTAAAAAAAAAAAATGTGTCTATTTACACACATGTGCATCAGGATTAAAATATGGTTTGGATCTGCTTTTTGAACTAAAAAATTATTCTAGAATTACCTCTCAAGTATTTCACTCCAACACTAGTGGCCGTATTTCCCAAGGTGATAAGCACTTGCATTTCCCACTGACATCTGGAGGACCTGCATATGCCATGAACTCCAGGCCACATATTTTCTCAGCTGTCTCAACGTAATAAATAACCACGTACAAACACTCGCACACAGAAACAAAATGGGCACCTCAATGACATGCATAGATCGAAAAAGTGAAAACATGGACCTGAACTAACTTCTAATTTTCTTTTTTAAAAAAAAAGTGCATGAAAAATATCACCACGAAAATAATTAAACGAGTTCCATCTCGTAAGGAGGATTAAATCACTTTTACAAAAATAAAGGTCATTGTCATCATGTACGGTAATTAAGGGTTTGCAGGCAGCACCCATGAAAGCAGTTTAGGCTAAAGCAACTTTAAGGATTGCTTCATCTATATCAGGATGGAACCATGTCTTATAAATTTATCAACTGAATAACATTTGGTCTGCAAGAGTGTCACCGATGTTGCTGAAGGCTGAACGATTATATCCTGAATTTAAATGTTGATATCTACTGATCTTTCTCATGGACAAGCTTGAAGGAATTGTGTTTGCAGCTCGGCAGACTGTTTTGCATTCAAACGCCACAGAGGCTGCAGCAGTCCTTCCAGAAGCTGACTGATACAATTCTTACAGCGTAAGGAGCTCAGGTATCAGTGAGAACAACAACAACAGCTAAAGAGGTGACGTTAATGCTTTCATTTCAGATCAGGCGTCTCTTGAATGGCTTTATCAATTGTTATATTACCTGGAATGCTCTTACAAGTTTTGTTTAACATTTCTCTCACTTTCATTTATAGTAGCATTATCATTTCCAGTTTCCACTCAAATTGGGACATTAGAAGTATTCTGGAACATACCCCTTAAAAAAATAAATAATACAAATAGAAAATTTGAGGGGAAAAGTAATTAAGCTGAAGCAAAACCAACAAAGACCCAAATTTGGTAAAGCATCAGCATTTGTGCTCAACAGCTTAACTGTTCACGTAAAGACTGATTTAGGAATAAAATTCTTGAAACTAATCTTATGTCTAACTACTTTGCTGAGTTGCACCATTATTTATAACAAATGTATGTATTAAACATCACTCTGCATAGACATTTACATGCTCTAAACTACGTGGCAGGTACGTTACATTAGCGAAGCTTCTGATTTGGACTGACTGCAGTACATACCGCTAACAATTATTTGCTACTTTCGAGGTATGTTTCTAAAGAACAAGAACGAAAAACGTATCATTTTTTAAAACTTTCTCCTACGATGCTACTTTGACCTGAAAACACTTTGGGCCTAAATTCAGAAAAAAACAGGTGAGAAAGTAAAACACACTTTCGTTTGCTGATAAATGCACAAAAGCCTCCCAGTACAGGGAGCCACTGAATACAGGTCTTACCTGCCAAAATGTATCCCCAGTTCCAGACCTGCATTCCCAGCTAAACCTGTACTGGAAGTTTTTACAGCGGGACCTTCTTCACTGTTGTGACAAGAATAAATTTAGCCCATTAACTGTGACACTGTTCTAATTAACCTGCTAACTTAAAAGGCCTCTCAACGTCCCGGTTCCACAGATACTAAAACACAAGACCTCACAGGCATGGATTCAGAGCAGAACCTGATTCTAGGTACAGTCATGTGAACCCAGAAAAATTCTAGCGACTGAGTAAATCAGCCCATATTTGCATATGAACGATCACATCTGAAACGGGCATTAGCTGTGCAAATAGGAGAGCAGGAAAGACCTACGAAGAAATACAAGGTAAACACAAGGAGCAAAACTCGACTGAGCCTGCCTATGCCATTACCTTCACAGGAGGGGAAGGAAAGAGGTACCACACACCTGTGAGGAGAGCAGGACAGGTCCTTCATCCAAGTCACACAGTGTGACTTGAAGGTTAAAGCCACCCGACCCTGCTCCTGCACGTGTGGTGGCAGAGCAGCCCTCAGCAGCCAGAACTGTCTGAAGCGCGGGCTGCCACCACGCTAGAGAAACTGAAGCAAAGCGGCCCTCTGCCTGCAACGCAAATCCCTGCCCTGGCACCGAGGAGCTGTCCTGCCTCCCAGCACTATGAAAAGCAGGTGCAAATTTTGGTCCTATATATGGTATACACACTTCAACTGAATTGGCATCAGTCAATCTTTTGCTGGGCACCATGTGATGGTTAGGTAAGCAATAAAAACATTTCTAAAAATGACAGAATGTTTATGCTGTCAATTTTCAAGGCACAAAAGATTCTTAAACCAATTCAGGCTAAATACCAATTTAACAGAAATTAAAAATACTGTTTCAGCAACAACTACTCATGACCTATAATTAACTTCCCTGTAAAGGTGACAGGAGTCAAGCAACTAGAGTTCACAAGCAAAAACCTAAAGCAAATCTAGTTACAGAGATGATCTGAAGAGCAATGACTTGGAATGACAGAGACGATCATGCTAGAAACATGTACACTTCAGATGTATTTGTTATGGATGTGATGCTGAATCAGGATTAATTCCATTAGTAATGATTTTATACTGATATATCTCCTGGAGTAATCCACTGGGGAATCAAGCTCAGAGTTGTCCTTAAGATTCACCAAAACAAAAATGACTCCTCTCTAATATATCCCACTGCATATGGATTGGTGGATTCTTTGAACCTCTTCTTTTTTAATAAGGTACACTGCAACTATAGTTGTGATTTCTTTTCATATATCCAATGAAAGAAAAATAATTAAGACATAAAAATGTTATAAAATTATTTGCTTTTTAAAATAATATGGTCACAAAAAGCAAATTGGCGCATGTGAGCCCCAGAACGTACAAAAGACCCAACTCTCCAAACACTGTCATCATTACAGAATAACCAAGGTCTGATGTCTGTGGCTCTTCATGCAGCTTCTGCAGCTCTTCACACAGTGGCTGGAAATGAGATGTATTGGTTTCTCCCCAAGTGCCTTCACTATATTCTGGGTCCATTTGAATACCTCTCTCTTGCAGTGTCAACATTTGGTGAAAGAAACTTGTCTTCCAATTCTGCCAAATGCCAACCAACACTTTGCCGAGAGGCATTACCTCTTCTGATCTGGGCACTGTCAATAGTCTTTTCCGCTGGAAGGAGCCAGGTGGTTTTACAGCCTGGCTACTCATCCAGGCTGCTTACGGTGTGGATGAGGCGTGATACTTCACAAATGCAATTGCTGCCAGCTCTTTGCAGAATTCTTCCAGCACAATCACGCCCTCTAGTAACGTCATGTGGTCAATGCTGAGAAAGAAAAAAAAAAAAAAAAAAAAAAA
>NW_010425340.1:29968-37138 GCF_000710305.1 Buceros rhinoceros silvestris
AACAGCAGTGTGGTGAAGATTTAAAAAAAAAAAAAAAAAAAAAAAAAAAAAAAAATCAGCAGATAATCAGGACTGGCACACACACAAAAACCAGCCATGGAGAATAAGCAAAGTATTTACTCACATGGGCCCTTCCGGCTCCAAGCCCAGCAGGCGTTTTCTGACCAGCAGAAGTTTGGGAGTGAAATCTGGGATGCGCTGGATTCTAACCATGAGGTCCCCAACGACCTGTAAAGCACGATGCCATCAACACCCAAAACTGACACCTTTGAAGAGTACGTCGCAGCAAGAAGCTTCAATGACAGCCTTCAGTGCCCAGGATGCAGACCCCCTTCAGCACCCTCACAGGCTCACAAAACAACACGCAGAGTACCTGCTCTGCCCCCAGAAAGGTGAGTGGGTGCAGAAAGTAGAGATACAAAGGAGAGGAAATCTTGAGCCTTACTAGCTGCTGCCACAAATGGTATTACTTGTTTTAATTACGCCAGTGATTAATCTGCCTTAGTAAATGTTGACGCAGGCAATTGACCAGAAAATTCCTGGGTTTAGGGAAAGCACAAGGGAGAGACTGAAGATTATATTTTGAAATGGGGGGGTGGGGGTGGGAAGGGGGAGCTGCTGGGAAAAAAGGGAGCTAAGCCCTCCGTTAGTATTGGACAAGCATCATCACTAGGCTCCTGACCAGCTTAATAACAGCTGGTGTGTGGGGCGGGCGAGGGATCTCTGCCTGCGAAGACTGCAGTGTGACAGGCACCCAGCCAGCACTGCTAGGACGCAGGTCTGGCAGGGAGAGATGGAATCAGAGGGGGGAAGGAAGGCCTTCATTGTCAACAACAGCCTTCGTCAGTAAAAAAAGAGGATGAGCAGAGATCTTAATCCAGGCACAGGGTGTTCAGGAGCACCCTTTGTTTGTGTGTGAATCAAAGCCGTCTCTCTCCCACCCAGGTGCCATCCTGTACTTGGCCCGTTCTTGCAGCACTACCCGATGTTGCCTGCAGGTGACAATGTCGCCTAGACCAGTTGAAAGCCACATCATTGCCAGAGGGGATGTTTTGCATCTACACAATGAAACTAAGCAAACAAACAATTTTGAAGACATGGGGACACAGAAATAAATTTTCCACTGTTTTTGGTAGAAAACCCAAAGTCTTGATTCAAATCAAGAGTATAAGTGTCTACTTTCAGTGAGAAGCCTTTTGCCCACTTAAACTACCCAGCAACTACTACCACTAACTACAGTTACTAAATACATCACTGCTGTACAGCCATACGTAAATATTGACTGTGTGTTTACTCACCCTGACAATAACAGAGAAGAGAGACCTGCAGCCAGAAGCAAGGTTTATGTAAGGATCCAAAAGGTATTCGTGTATATGAGGATGGGGAAACAAGGACAGTTTGGATAACACTGATGTAACTTGTAAATTTACATCATAGGGCTGCAAAAGAAGGAAAACACAGTGCTTAGTTATCTTCATGTTGGCTTTTTTTCATCCAGCCAGTGTTTATTTAGCTACTAGAACCTTATATATATATATATATATCTCTAGGGCTGTGAATAAATGAAGACAAACAGTTAGATTAGAAGACAGGTCCCAAACCTCTGCTCTCCACAACAGGAGTGCTGGGAATATGACAGCTAGGTATTGGTGTTATTATCTGTATAACTCCCACAACCACTTGAAGCTTCTGCATACTTGTTTATTGCAGGTTAAGTCCCCTTCCTGTAAAATGTTTCTTAGTTCAGTAGCTAAACAAAGGGCACGGAATTATGGCCTAGATTAAACACCTGGATAACTGTAAAGTGCGTGAGCTCAGGAAATTGAGAGAGACAAAAGTCACGTTTACGGCTAATATGTTTTTTCCCTTCTCCTTTCTATTTTACTGGAAAGAACCATTGCAGAAGGCCTGGTCATCTCGTGGCAGCAGGCTACAGGAGAGACCATCCTAGGCTAGGAAAGCAGCATGAAAATCTGAGCTGCTTCTCTACCTCCTTTCCCTGAATCAGCCAAATGGGAGAGGCAACACTGCAAGATGCTAATCAGTCAGAAGGAAAAATAGTTCCTAAGTTCCTAGGGCAAAAATAGTGCCTGGCTTAGGGAGTTTACAATTCCAGTGAGAAACTCATTTCCATAGAAGCAAGTACTTTCAACACAGCTTCTTTATGTTCCAAGTACCTTTTTCTGTCATCTTTTACTTTCCCATCACCATGAAAACAAGCTGATGTTTTAATTCAATCCCAGACTAGTGGAATTCTCATCCATCTATTCAGTGGCAGAACAGACCATGTTGTCAACAGGTGGACAGGCATTCCCTTGAGGCACCCCTATGCCAGTCTGAAGATGTTACCAGCACTCAGATGGTTCAGCTTCACCTTGTTGATTTTACCTGAAGTGGATGACAGGGCCCTCATTCAATCTCTTTGACTGCATATTAGCAGTGGCATCCTCAGTGGCATAATCACACCTACAAGGGGATGATCTCGTGGCCTCAAATTATCATCTTTTTGCTCTCAAGTCAGCAACCCACTGAAGAATCAGAGAACAGATTCTTCCCTTTTCCAGACTCCTAAGATTTGGAAGAATTTAGCTTCAGATTAAGATGGATGTATTTACATATGTCTACATGTCTAAGCTCACATTAGTCTACTCAAGAGAGATCTGACACTTGACACATTTGCCTACACACAAACATCTCGTGCCATCTCAGATGCTCAAGAGTATCTGCCGGTCTCTTTGTGGTTTCACAGAGGGTGGATCCTGCAAGGTCTGTGTTATAACCACAAGCTTATAGTAATACCCTGGGCAAGACAAAAATGGCAACATTGTTCAGGCAACAATTCGAGCTTTCAGTCAATACAGTCAAGGAAGCCGAGATGGTGATTCACTTTGCACTGGGAGAGACACCTACTTGCTTTTTAGTCTAACAGCTCCAGAGACTACCAGGGCTGTTCTGATAAAATTTCCACTGAATAGATATGGACACCTAACTAATATTTAGGTACCATCTTCCTCAATTCATTACCACACTCTGTTAGATCGCAAAGGGAGTTGTCTTACAGATCTTTTGAAGTGAAAGCACATATTTCTCCCAGTCAGTGGCAGGTACTTCTGTACTTGATATTCCAGCAACAGAATCATCTCAATCTTGTAACATATGAAGCTTTCAGACTCTGGACCAGAGTAGGTAAAAGAAATCACTACGCTTTGAGTTATTGTTGAAAAGTTACTCTGCAGACAGAGACACAAATGCCTTCCATAAATCCATTCCCGTCTACCTAGCCGAACTAAGAGAACCAACTTCAGAGTGTGAGTCAGTCAATTCATTTGGAAGCTCTGAAGCCATGAGCATTATCTGGCATTCACAAGAAGAGAAGGAAATAAGGTGGTAACACATGCTGCATTGTTCAGACAGATTGCTGTTGCAGTTTGAACTAATTGAGAGCATTAAGGAAAGCTGCTTCTTCACACGGAGCTTTTATTTCTGTCCATGTGTCAGCAGCCTTGGTGAGACAGCTTTAAACCAGATAACATCCCCCAAATTTTCTCCATAACTAAAAAGGTTAAAACCAAAAGCAAAATCTGCAGTTCAGGAAATTCTTACAAAATTCTTAGGAAACAGACAGTTCTATAGAAATGCATAATATTAACAGGAGGAAGGAAGTACTGTCTAGCAGACAAGGTACTGGATTTGAACATCCTTGAAACAAGTTACTTCACTCATGTGCCTCAGCTGTCTTCTGTCAGAAACAAGGTTCCTGACACCTATCATCTCTGCAAAGCTTTCTGATACGTACTGATAGAAACACAAGAACTATACCTATCGTATTGTGACAAAGCAAAAAAGACACTGAATGCCATCTGTCAGTAGTACTGTCCCCCCACTTCAGGCTTTTCAACATTTTTCTCTTTGTCCGGACGTAGCACTCCTTATGTCAAATTTGTCACTGGTAGGAACCAGGATTTGCTGTTTTGCTGCGTTTTTTTCTATATGATTCATGTTTCACTATGAATAACCCTTAGGAATTTCAGTTTGGTCTTTAGGACAGGGTTTTGGTATGCTGTAAGAATTTACCCCTTTTGTCTGATTCAGGCAGTTAATTATTCTAGAGCCAAGAACCATTTTTGACACCACAGATCGTAACACCCTGCTTGACTAACCCAAATGTGTTTCATGCAGACAGGTACGATATAAAAATGGGCACCGTGCTTCCATGCCAGATGTTACTTTTGTGGTAATCGTATGTATCTGACACTCAGGTGCTTCTCGGGGGATGTATCTTGGGTTCTTTCCTCTTTGTAATTTATGTGTCATTGCTCAGACAAGGTTTTCATATGCATGAGGCTTGTTTTTCCCAAGAGCTGATGATGCCCAGTTTTCTTCACGACTCTAATCCATAACCATTTCAGCTAGTGAACTGTGCAGAACATGTTTACTGGAAGCAACACCCTGAGAATACACAGGCTAGCAGTGGAAGTATTTGGATTCCTTTCCTGACTTCTGATTTATACTAGATGGTACTCTCAAACCTCCCTCTCCTGAACACTCACAGAGCTGACCTAGAGATTACTACTGGCTTCCGGACATGTGTCCTATGCATTTATATCTTCAAATGGCTCTTGTCCTGCCTATGACTAGGAAATCTGGCACTATCACAGCTCATTGGTTTCATTCTCTAGACAGCTCCACATGCAAAACAATAGAGAATTGTACAAACTTCTGGAACTGGCACCACCACATCGGTAACAACTCCAGCTGGTATTACAGCGAGGGTGATGTAGACTTGCAGGGCTCGTTTTCAGTAGTGAGAAAAGTTCTTGATCTAAATCAGCAACATTGACTTGACTAACATAAATCCACTTGACAACTTGAGTCCAGAGTTTAGAGAAGGCAAAGAAACAGGGCAACCTCCTTTTCACCTTCCTAAGCCTTCATCTTGCCTCTCCCCCAAAAGACTAGATCATGCAGGCTGGCTAAATACAAACACACACCAGGAAAATTCAAGTTCTTTAAACTCCTTTGTACTGGGTCTGACATGCCACACCTCCTTTTTATAACAGTCAGATTGTATCTCATTTGTTTGCAATGTGTGGCAGGTCTGCTTTTATTATTTGAAGATAATCAAACAGGTAAAAGAACTACTTTACACTGCAGATGGAAAGGAACTTGTAGGAACTTCCCATGCACTGATAATGTTCTTCTTCTAACTGTGAAAAAATGGAGGAAATGTTAGCAGTCATACAGTAAGTTCTTTTCATCTTTCAGTGATGTAAACTACTTCCAGAACACCACTTCAGATTGAAGTTCACTGAAATGTGGCAGAAAGGAGCTGTATATTTTATTTATTGAAAAATGTACATTCTTTGAGTGTAAATGCTAGAAAAGGAAAACAGAATCAGTGATGCCAGTACTGAAGGATTGCTGTGATACTATCTTACGCTCTTCTTACAGGATATCCTTGTCTTACTCAATTTAAATTATATTTCTGGTCAATAAAACATTTGGTACACAATAAAGTGGGTAACAAAGACAAAAAAGCTTTTGTTCTCTACTTTTTTTTTAAGTTAAGAATGCTGATCACTGTAACATCCTGCAATCTACAGAGACCTGCACCAAGGACATGGGACATTACACAGTAATATGCTGCTGTAATAGACATCTGAGTGATAGGAATCCATGGGAGCTTGGAGATCCCACTCCATTTCAGGAGTGATGAAAGTAGCAGAAATGGAATTCAGAACCTGCTGTTCCTTACCTGATCAAGAATCCTGCCCATTCTTTCAAACAGGACTTTCAAGAAGTGTCCTTCAAAAAATGATGCTTCTAAATTGCACTTTTCCAAAGACCTGGGAGATCCAGGCCACTCCCACTGTAGGCAGATAACACAATAATCCCGGAACTAGAAAAAAGTAGTGAGGAAAACAGATTCAAACCCCAGGGGAAACCTTTTCTTTCATTTTAACAGTCCGTATGCCTTAAAACAGTAATCTGTAGCAAGATGAAAAATCCAAGCCCCGAAAGACCAGTCATTCCAAAATAAACACGATCAGTTTCTATGCAGGCACCTCAGTTTCTTCCTGTCATTAATGCTTTTAGGGTAGTTTCAAAAACACAGTGAGGGGAGAACAGAGCTCCCGAAAAGCAGCTGGGGCCAGAACACAAAGCAAAGCCAAAATACACATCCTCATCAGGGTTCTTCTATAGCAGGAATTGCTTTTGTACGAATTCTTGCTGTCAGTATGCTACCACGCTTTCACTGTGTTATGTGTAGCTTATCTTCCTATCCAGTCTATGCTGTTCCCTAACTCCCAGTACACGAAAAGCACGCGTACATGCAGGAAGCACAAATTTAAAAAGTACTTCAGGGCTTCCTCTTCCTTCTCTTTGTTTGCTATCACCCACAAGAGTCTTTCTCTACCTCCATCTCTTCCTCTGATTGGCTGTGGGCTGCCTGACGTCTCACTTTCAAGGAATTATATGTTAAAATGGGCACAGGTTACAACAGTGAAAATAAGAACACGGGAGTAAAAGTAGCAAAAGCGAGACAAAACAGACTCAGGAATTCTTCACTGCGTGTAGTTTCCCTGCTTGTGCGGGCTTCCAGGAATTGAAATATGGGAGCAGAACAGCTATTTGAATGTAATAACACCAACAGGCAGGGCTATTCTTAGGGGGGAAATATTTTAAAAGTAGCCATATCATTGTCAAGAAGTGACAGAAACCAATTCTGTTCTCCAATAACTCCCAGAATACTCTCTTTCCCAAGGCATGAAAGAAATACAAAGATGATGCGTGTTTTCTGGCATCCAAGAATAGAACGCAGGGGAATTTTACATCACCTTTTGTTTCCTTATACTCTATTTTCTATTCCCTTTCTTTTCAGGAGGACTACAGATAAAACAGTGTAATAAATGCAGAAATCCAAGCCTCCCTTCGTAAACTGCTGACATCACACTTCAGGTTATGGAATTTTTGAAGTACATACTAAATGCGGCTCTCTCAGTTACTCTACTCCTTTGCTTCAATTTTTCTGTTCTAGAAGATGCACAGGGCTTCAGTATGAAAGCTGCAAATAAGCAGTGACTGTCCTCTGACCAAGGAAACTTTAGATCATGTTTGTAAAAACAAAACCCGCATTTATTTCCAAATACTAAATCATAAAGCTTTCCC
>NW_010425340.1:37237-61068 GCF_000710305.1 Buceros rhinoceros silvestris
CCTACCAGCTAAAACTCCCAACTTCAAACCCGAATGCCTCAGGCTGCGCATTCCCTGCGATGAGCCTTTATTTTTAAAGTCACAGATTGCATAACTCCTATGCAGCATTTTAATTTCCCTTTAATCCTTTCCAACAGCTTGGCAGGCAATTCTCCTAGAGAATGCAGATAAATGCAAAAGCAAATTAAGAATCTATCTGCAGTTCAGATCTTCTCTCAGTGTATTGGTTATATGAATATTAATGCACTTAATGTCATCCATTATTCCCACTAGGTGGATTCACCGTCAAAAGATCTCCAAAGGTAAGTTTTCGCTAGAAAATAAAAATTGAATTTTCCCATCTTCCATTACCAAAAGATGCATTTAGTAAAACTATTTATAGAACCATCCGTAAATTCCCATCAGCATTTCAAATTCTCAAGGACAAAGGAAGACTTCACTGACTTACTTGTCTGTGGGCATCTCTGAGGTAAGTATCATAGCCTGTACCCTCCACGTGGTACGATGACTTAGCTTCATCAGGTACAAGACAGAGGAAACTAAACAGAAAAGAAAAGCACATCAATGAATACCTACAATCCACAGAGCACCAGATCAACACCTTCTCTCCATCTGTAACAGTGTGCACAGAACCCATCTGTCTGGACTATTAATCCTCAGATTATACCATAACGTTACGTGAGGAACAGAGAATACCAAATCTATCTGAGCATGTCTAGTCCAAGTACTGTTTGTAATATATACTTCAGAACCTTTGTATCTAGCACTAGAGGTATTTTCTGAGAATTAGGAGACCGAATGGAGATCAAGAGGAATATTCATAACTGGGTCAAGTATTTGCTAAAGGTCAGACTCCATCTTAGTACAGCATATGGAAAATTTACTGCAGAATAAATGAGCCAAAAGAGAATGAGAATTAGTTAATATTCTTCTTAACCTACTGCATAGGTAGTTTTAGTTATCATAGTTTGTTGTGGTAAAAACCAAACGTCTGAGAACATACAGGAATACTTGCATATAAATGTCCCAGTTACGCATACCATTGCCTTTGCCCAGGGATGTAGTGCAAATACTTTATGTCCTTATCACTTCAGCAATATCTGACCTAAAAAGCATCAGGAAATTCGGAATCTTATTAGAGAGGAACTGTCTTTAAAAAATAAATATAAAACCCTAAAATTTCTGGACAGCAAAATAAAACTCAGTCTTTGGACCCTGTTTTCAAATTTCAGCTTTCTCCACACCCCAAGAACTGCTGAAGGTTCCTGTAAGATTTATATGTAGAAATATGGAGTACATCTTATCTGAAAAAAAAAAAAAAAAAAAAAAAAAGCTGTGAACTTAAAGATTATAATGTAAAAATTTGGAAAAATTCTTTTCTAAAAAAAAAAAAAAAAAAAAAAAAAAAAAAATTTGCAAACCACTGCAAATCCTGAAAACATTTCTATGCACTGATGGAGGTTGCGTGAGGTGAATTTAGGCAAGTGTTCTTTGCATCTTTGCTTCAAACCATGTCCACCATAAACTATAAATAGCAGTACCGGGAGAAAGAGGGCAAGAAGCGACCGCGCCGCTCTGTGCTGGCTGTCCTCGGGCTGTCTGCTTCCCCCGGCTAACACCTTTGATTATTTCTGGGTAAGTAGATGGGTCAGCTCTGAAATACCAGTGCTGCGTTGCTACCATGTACTAAAAGAGCAAACAGCCCTTGTCCTAGTATCAGTTTCTAAGAGAATTACCAGCACTAAGTTGCTCAGAGCACAGCCTGTCCTCTCTACTGTGATACCCAAGTCACAGTAAGTCTGCCATGCACAAAGGCATGTTACAGGTGACAGAGGTGCCCCTTGATTTTCAGGGAGCAGAAGGTTATCTCTAGCAGGGCAATTATTTACTTTTATTTATGTGTTTGAGAAAATATAGGAAGTTTGAGGGGTTTTTTTCCCCTATAACATTTAGGGCAAGATTCCCCAGAGTTCTCCAGGAAGGTCAAGTCCTTTAACAGCAGTTTAAGTACAGCAAATATTTTTGAGGAAAGGAAGTTTTATAATCAGTGAGGTTTTCATCATGAATTCTGAGTATTCAACTAGACTATAAGCTGTAAAGTTCTTCTATTTTTCTCATTTCTGTTGAATTATTTTTACTTATTGTAAGCTCTAATCTTTCAGAAGTAGCTTTCTGATAAAATGACATATAATTTCCTTCTGTGGAGTCATTTTACCAGCTGGCACAGAGTAACATCCATTATGGAGTACAGTTAATTTGAACAATGTGTGCAGACACCCACACAGTCAGAGAGTTCTTCAAGTGTTTCAACTTACCTATTTACAATCTTATGAACTTCAGTCTTCCCGTCATTTTTTGGATGTTCTGGACTGACAGGTGGAGAAGCACTGAGCCACTCCTGAGTTGACAATGTGTTATCTGGAGACAGATCAGTAAATAACGGATCTTCCTCTAGGTCTCTGTGAGATTATATTAGACAGAAACATAATCATTCACAGAATGGTATGGAAGGCAGGAAAATTTCTGGGTCAAAAGGCATGCTTTCTATTTTAATTCTCTAAACAATGAGGAAAGCTTCCAGAATGCTATCATATGCATATCTTTTTACCTAATTAATATGCTGAAATACAAACTTGTCAAACTCCCAGCAAACTTTGAAGAAAAAGCATTAACCTCTTAATCTGAGCAACAGGCCAGACATTTCTGACTCGTACAATACCACTGCATTACATCACTCAACTCTTTACCCATATTCTTCACATGAGAAAGAGTTATACTCCAGGAAATCATTAGATTATTTTAGATGTCTCAGAAATACCTACATCAAGATGTTCAAAACAGCTGGGGTGTCTAGTGTCCACCAATAAAAAATGGAGTTACAAGAGTTATACAGGGTATTTAAAAGGATTTTATGTCAAGTGTCCCAGAAGAGTTCTCCATCAAAAATTATTCGAGAACATAAATGTAAGCAAGTGATTGACTTCAAGAATAATCTCACTGAAAACAATACAAATACGTATAGATTTGAGCTAGATGCATAAGTAAATTGATATATGAAGAGCTTTGAGTGCTTATTTTTCTGGAAAGAGGCTGTTGATAATTTTAGCTTTTCTGTTATTGTTCTAAAAACTTCCGTAAGTGGTTGATAGAGTAATGTCTGTATCTCTTTATGGATATGGATTAATATATGGAGCACTCGAAGTGCTATCTATGCTCACTTTTCTTTCAATTACCAAAAAAAATCCCTGTTTTGTTCTAAAAATAAAGATACAAGTCAGCTGTTGTGAAAACTTGCCGTAAAAAGACACTTACACTGCTCCTGCAATCTGTCCATTCTCTACCACATCTTTATCTTCTTGACAAAGAGGCTTGTATTCCATATAGTTTCTTTCTTCTAAATTTCTCAGAACCAAATTATAAAGAATGTGCTCATTGGGTTTTTGCAAAAGGTGCTCAAACATTCTTAAAGTCATTATGCTGATCTGCAACGTAAAAAGTAAAAATTCAATAAACTGTTGCACTGCTGACTTATGCTTGTTGCCATACATCTGGTTTGTACATCCTAGAACACCGCAATTATTTACATTATGGAAGAAAGCAAAAATCCTAAGAAAAATTAGGAAATTATTATGCTAAATGTGGTATAAACATGGATGAAGGGTTCACATACATTTGAAAATCAATAGACGAATGTATTTTTTCCCTGTAAAACAAAACCTGTTCTAACATCTGCCAAAGTAACAACACAAAGAACACCCAGAGAACTCACACCTTGGCTTTCCATATTACAATCAAACCCATGCTGGAAGATGGTTGTCACTGTGCAAGTGAGACACAGAACATGACTTAAATTAGTAATAAATACCCAGAATAAAACAAAGTAATACAGGGATATTGTGACTAGAACTATGGACTAAGATTGTTACATGGAGACATTATGTAGGCTTTTGAAAGGAGACTGACTTTAAGCAATACAGAGGCAGTTTTTAAGGACTCTTTAGAGCACTCAGCTTCGCAGAGATCAACTATTCTACACAGATAACCCATTCTGACATGGTGAGCAGGTAAACAGACTGAAAAAAATTAATATGAAGGCACAGATCTATATTTCAGGCAAGCTCAAGTTTTATTTGAGAAAGTAGAGTGGAGGCTGTTTCACGAAAACACAGAACAAGCAGCTCCTGAGGAGGGATTTTACTGAAGTAAATTATTTTAACAATGTTTGCTGCGTGTAGAGTGCTTACAGTTATCATACTATCTTTCAACTGGCATTGTGTATATTCTCTGACCAAACTTACTTTATAAAAAAAATAGTAAGTTTTTGACTGAAGTGATAGTGTGACAGAATTGACATAACATGGAAAAAAGTAGAGAAGCAATATATAACAAAGCAAGAGTTATAATGCAATTACAGGAATGGATTTTGCCCTCTTACGGATGAGCAAGCCTAACTAGGTATTGCCCGGGGGCAAGCAAATTTAGCAAAGAATCTTTATTCATGGGAATGGTATGCTAACTGGACAGAACAGCTTGACTTTCATTTTCTAAAGGGAATTTATAGGGCTGTCAGTCAGAATTCTATTCCTTGACCAAAAAAGTTAGCTGTCAGAAACAGGAAAGGACCTCAGGATGGCATTTTTACAGACTCTACGCAAGACAGAACTGGCCAGAAGACATTATTATACCATTATCACTTCTCACCTCATCAGAAATATGATCACAGTGTTCGATTAACCTGTGTCGCAATGGATGCCTGTTGATGTCTGTCAAAGTTTCTGGCTCCCTCTGTTCTCCAAGTATAAAATAAACTACTTCCTGCAGCAGGACATCTGAAGTCACCTGTCGAACAATGCGATGCAGTAGTGCAGTTGATGTGAGGATTCCAATCTCTGAACTGAACAAAAAAATTTCATGTCAGATGCGTAGTGAATCTCAGCTGAAAAAACCCCAGCTCAAATCAGATTCTGTTCTGCTGTGTCTTGCAGGATGCTACTCACGTTTGCATCAGCTGGGGTTCCATAACATCAATGAAAAATCGTTCCCGCACAGCTTTTGCCATAGCAACAGCAGCAGTCTGAAACAAAAGTACAAAATGGTACGTCTCAAACACAAAAGCTAACAAACAACTGGAACCACTTATTTGCTGCATGTATTTGTATCATCTGTAAACATTTCAAACCTTTTGTGCTTCTTTGATGAGCTGATCACAGTAGTCAAACCATGAAAGAAACGAAATCAACGCTCTTTTCCCTGGAAAAGCAGATGCATCTTCTTTGTGGCTATAGGAATCCAAACTAGAGAACACAGGGAAAAATACTTAGTCGACAAGTGATTGAAGAACCTTTGTCTTCATTTTTACTGAACTTAACAGGATAATTAATAATCTGCTTGCAATGATTTGAACATTAAAATAGCTTTTCTGCTGGTCTCTACTAATCTAGCAGGTTTTCAGTGGTACACTGAAGGACACACAGTATGTAGAGCAGAAAAACTCTGCTTGGTAAGTTTTTCTTGAGTCCAAAGGGAACGCTGATCACCTAGTCTGTGCTCCCCCAGGAAACACAGACGACAGAAACTGAAATCAATAATTCCTGTAGTCAGAGAACCATAAAATGAAGGCAATTGTTCTTCTCTACTCTCTAAGTGACCTCAATCAAGTCCACCAAAATCACAGTGTATATCTGACAAGATTGTATCTTTAAGAAAAAAACAGGTGCCTCAATTTAAAGGCTCTAAGGAATAACAAATTCACCATTTTCTGTGGCAAAGCAGTCCAATAACTATTTCATCCCACTACTCGAAGCTGTGCTTCTTTCCTTTATAACTTCAAACTCCAACCATGATAAATTTTGGTAGGTATTTTGCAAAAACTAATTCTAGTCTCAGTACCAATAGATCATGAGCAACTCACAATAATGAGAGCAGAGTGGGCAAGAGAAGTGTTTTCAGAACCTAACAAGCAGGCACTTAGGGTATCAGGCATGAATCCTTTCCTTCAGGCCGATCAGTTATACAGTAACTCTTTCCTCCTTTTTAACTGCAAAGTTTGCAACAACAGCCTGTTATCAACAAGACCCTTCCTGCCCCCTGCAGCAGCTTACAGTGCTCATGTGAACAGGGAAAAGTTTACGCTTCCTAAATCCTTGACATCTGAACAAGAAAATAATCTGTACTTGATACTACAGCTATGCCACCACAGTCTGCTAACGTAATTCAGTGGAAAAACTTGTCCCCTGAGGAATCTCTGTAAAACTGGCAGCCCAGCCTGGCCCCAGGTCAGGAATCACGTGTACTCTGGACACCTGAAGTTGTACCACTATGCTGCAGCTGGTATCTCTGCTCTGCTCTTGGGACTTTAGCATAGGGGTGTGAATATTTTACACATCTTATCTACCTAGAGAAAATCAGTTTCAGCGAAGCATGTAAAGTCACCTTAGGTATTAAATACAAAAATAAAATTCTTACCCCCAGTTAATTGCTTCCACTGTTTCAATGTCTAAGGGATCCAGTGACTGAGGCAGGGCTTTGTAGAGGGTGGCCAGCCTGTCTGTCAACAATTCACATAAACAAGTGCTTTGAGTCAGGCACTTGGCAGCTGCTGGTTCTGGCAAACTCACCAAAAGCATGAGGCCTTCACAGGCCTTCACTGCTATCCGGCCGTCCTGGCAGAAGGGCATGGAAGAATTAATCAGAAGGTGAACAAGGCTCACTTGTAATCAAGAAGCAAACATCTCCCAAATAAAACCTTCCCATTCCCCTCCAGTGAGTGGATGCATTTGGTTTTGTTGCCTTTTCAGTCATTAAAACTTAATTCTAGTGAATTTGGGTGATACAAAATACAGGGTCTCACCTGAATCCATGCCAAATGCTACAAATGCAACTGCAACCTCCAGGTTGACAGAACTAGTACCGCAGGTCAGCTTAAGACCAAGATATTAGAAGATGTAAACTATCGCTTAAAGTAACGAGTACATTTGATTTTCTGCTCTCAACACTGCGGTAGCAATTACAGGCTTACCCACTCCTCCTCTAAGTTTTCTGAAAGAATCTGAGCATGAATTTGAGGATGGAGCTGGGTAAGACATATAGCAGTTGTTTTTAAAAGAAATGAAACCTCTAGAGATAGCCCAGTGCCTTTACAAAACAAATGGCTTCAGTGAAGTCAGTACAATTGAAGGTAGTTTTTAAAATATTCTCTCGTGATATATTTAACCTAATGATTATCCTGTGTAGCTTGTCTGTGAAACATGCAGCATCCTACATAAATTGCTCAAAAAACACATTACCAACAACAAACAATTTTAATTTTCTAAAACAGTATTTTTACTTCAATCTGAATTGGCAAAGGAAATTGCCAGTTTACAAACGCTGCCTGCAAAACAAACCTCGTTTTACCTTTTGTAGCTAAAATACAGTGTGTACATACATGTATATTCATGCCCGATTCACACAGCATCTGAACTATTTCATTCAATCACATTAAACAGGACAAAGAAACCCACTCACGGGACTTTTAGTGAGGTTTAGTAGAGAATTCACTAAATTATAGTCTTGATTTGGACAGACAGTCAACGACTCCGGTGGTGACATGACATTTAGCTCATCCAGACTGAAAGAGAGATCATCCGCCTGTTGTGCAAGGTCATCTTCCCTCTCCATTTGCTCTGCTCCAGCAGCACTGGGCATTTCCTCAGGCTGAGCAGGCTGTCCTGTGTCTGTTGTCAAAGAGTCTTGGCCTTTTAGCATGTCTTCTGTGATTACACTTGCTGATCCTTTGGACGCCATTGCTTTTAATTTACTCTGCAAAGCATTTTTTGGAATTACACAGTGAAATTGCTGTTCATCCTGAAGCAGAAATTTACTAAAAGCAAATTTTTTACATCAGCATTTGAAGCAGTTCTCTACAAAGCTGGATACTGTAACCATGCAGAACATAATGGTTTGCGGGATTGTGGAGTTTTTAAACCTAGAACGTTTTTTAATCCGCTTAAATTTCTCTTAAATCCTGTACCATTTTGCTTCAGGGCTGAATATGCCATTTACTAAGAGATGACATCTTTTCCTCTCCACCACTGAAGGCATATTCACTTGATTTGCCCACTATTTGACAGAATTTTTTCATTTACCTTATTAGTGCACCTTTAGACCTTAGGACAGAGTATAGAACAACCCCTTCCAAGCCAAGTCCTTAAATCCATCTAATGTCTGAAACACTGTTTCCAGTTGGAGTCATACAATTAAACTCATTCTAAACTTCTTGAGATTTCATCTCCAACAGGAAAGGAAAAGACATGTCTTTTATGACAGCAGGGTACTCCCAAGTTGTTTCTCATGAAGAAAAAGTTGAGTTGACTGAATGGACAGAGGATGCGAGAAGTTAGGATTGAGCACTGGGTACTATAACAGATCACAGAGAACCTTCTTGAAAGCTGCAAGGCACCTCTACTTAGCCTGAAAGAAAGCAACCCATCTGTCTTTTCCATAAATCTGTCTCCAGCACATAAAAAGACATTTAAATTTGTGCTCTGTGATACTGTGAAAAAAACTGAGAGCAAGGCAAGAATTCAGTGTTCTTCTGGCATAAGCACAGGTGAGTAATACGTTATTAGAACCATAAATTAGACTTCAGTACAAGACATTTTTTCAAGTGAATACAGTAGTGAGATTATAAATCCAACTGGTTCCCCTTCTCTATGATAGCAACAAAATTATTATAAATACATCTCAAGTATTAATAATTTAAAAGAGTAGCCATTTGGGGTTGATGGAGTTTAGTACATACAAACCAGCAGGGACTAACTACATGGCAGTCTCAGGCAGCAAACTAGAGAAAGGCTGTGAATTCCTGATTGATTGCCGTGCATTCATTGTGGCGAATTTGCACGGAATGTTACACACTCTAAAACCAGCTCCCTGGAGAGGCAGCCCAGAGCTAGAAGCAGCACCCTGCAGGCTAAAAAACAAGCGTGATTTTTGACTACAGTAGAAAAATTAAACCTTCAACACGTATATTTTTTTTAACAGCGTGAAATGTGTAAGGCTCCAAAGCAACCAAAATGTGGCCATCTGAACCACGCCTGTCTATTCCTAAACCTTCTGAAGTCCTCCAGCATCCTCCCATGTATTTTACCAACACCTGGGAATATCTGAAGCACAACAACGAGCCATGCACAAAAAGCAGAGCTGAAGGCTGGACCTGCATTTCAGTCCTGGACTATACACCATTGCTGGCGCTACTCAGAGAGCAGGCAGGGTTACCAAAGAGAAAAGCTACTTTTTTCAAAAATCAGATAATATTTTGTATGATACATATTTTATCTTAACATTGGCCTATTACCTCATGTCTAGACCCTTCTGCCAATTGAAAGGCCACAGTTTGTTTAGCTAAGGCATTGAGAAGCAGACCTAACATATATAAACTCATAAATGTCCCTAGAAATTTGTCCATAGCTCATTCCTCTTACATCGGCAGGTGTCACAACACAGTCTGTACACTGAGTAACACAGAGGCAGAGATTTTGCATCTATTTAAGCTTCCTGTTGTCTAATCATGCAATTCTGCAGCTTAGCTGCTCACCTGCCTCTTGTAAAGGTGCAAAACAGGATCCTGAATGACCTAATAGAAAAGGTTACATAAAACACATATTCAAACGCTTTCTAGACAAAGCACTCCTCTAAGTGAATTCAGCATCAACGGAGAGCAGACAATAAAAAACTATATATTTTTTTTATTTTCGTAATATGTAACTATTAAAGTTTCAAAATCTGTGGTGGATGACAGCATGCCTAAGTTCAGAGAGATTTTAAAAGAATTCTGTAAAAAAAATTGAGTGATTTCACAGCGAATGAGAACCCCCACTTAATTCACAGTGAGAAATCCAAAGCTGGTAATCTGTAGTAACGAAAGTTGAAATGAATAGTGGTGAATAATGAAACTATCACTCATTTTATGAAGGTACAGCTTTTTAACAGACACCGTATTAGAACTTGTTTAAGGTCTTGAGCAGAAATTGAAAGACAGAGAATCACTTGTTCCTTTGCACAGAACAATCAGTTGCAAGGAGTATCTTGCCTGAGAAGGGATGAGATGAGATGGGGCAACTAAGGAATAAACAAATAAGCAAAAATATGAGGTAACAAGTTTAGTATAAAATAATAACTGAGATAGATGTAATAAATCAAACATTCCTATGTATGTTCTTCTCTACACAATAACAAGAAAAACTCAATTTAAAGAATAAATTTAAGCCAAAGTAAAATGAGCATGTGGATTTTAAAGGGTTAAGAGAGTAGAATACAGTTCTTTCAGTTCTTACTTCCACAACAAGAGTAACTTGCCCCAGAGATACAGTTACGCCACACAGCCTTATTGGTTAAGCAACAGGAGTGACAGATTTTACTAATATATAAGCAGCATTCTATCAACAAACTATTTGATATGGAATTATACAAAGGAAATCCTGGGCTTGTACATACTCAGTTTTTTCTTTCATAAAATACTGTGGAAACTGATCAGGAACAGTCAAAGAAGGAAGCAAAACTAACAGATACAAACAGGCTGCTTTGGAGAGATGCATCTGCATTTCCGTTTACAAGTGTTGGAGATTTGAGAGATAAACGCCACGCAAAATTCTGTCAATTTACCCTGTCATGCATTTGAAGGTCGGAAACTGCTAGCAAGTCACAACAGCACCTCTAAGAGGCATAGATGTGAATAACCAGAATATTCTCTTCTAGTAAAGGACAATTCTGTACCTCAAATACCTTATCTGGAAACAACCACCAGAAGTTGTGAAGTCATATGCCTTCAGCTACAGCATTTACTTGTGAAGGAAACAGGAGCTAAAGAAATGTTCTGCAGTTCGCCTAAACTCTACAGACAGCATTTTGTGAAATGAGAGATCTCGTTGAAATTCAGAATAATCTGCTTTTCCATGTCTGATTTTTAATATTGTGATCATGCTATTTTGGTAAAGAACACTAATGCCTGACAAAACACTGGTAGTTCTTATGATTGGGGCTCTCAGGTTTGATTTCAAGGGCATTATTTCAAAGGCACTCAGAGGGTTCTTTTCAAACTATACAGCTTACACAAACGATATTACAAGTAATCCTGGTTTGGACTTCTATCATATTCTGTATGTAATGTATCTAGTAGTTTGCTCCTGAGTGCTTCTAACATTTAAACACTAACTTTTCACTCCTTACACCATTTCTACTGCTGTACAACTACAGTGGATACGATGGCAATCAGGGTGGTATTTAGTTAAGGTAAAAATAAACCCAAGATGGATTCTTTACTACCAACTTCTCTGTGATATTTATATACTCAGTGGAAAATAACGTATCTTGGCAGTTCAGCAGCCTCTGCTGTCACAGATCTTGTTTGAGGAAACTTGTGAAACATTCCTGAAGGACACTGGATCTACATCCGTTCACCTATGTATCGCATGCTTAGCAGATACTGTGTCACCACAGGAAACATCAACGTGGGAGCAGGAGGCATTTCCAAATGGACTTTTATAAATGAATATGTTCCTTCTAATGGGAACAGAAACTCGGTCTAGAAATTCTTTCTCCTACCACTGATTTCATCAATGCCACATGTTAAGTTTGAAGAGGAAGTAAAGCTATTTGGCTTTCTTACAGATAGAAAATAATGTCATATTGTAGATAGTGAGTTGGCACTGCAGCTAGACCATATGTGTCACTAACAAACAAGGGCCCAATCCTGCAGAAAACTTAGCAACTTGCAGGGTTTCAACACCCTATGCCATCTGTCCCTTAGCCCTTGCTGGGCTGAAGGCAAAACAACATGAGAACACCAAGATCTCTCTCACACTGTGTTCTACGTCACAATTCATACCCCTGCTCTAAAGGCAGTTTCACTACTGCCTCAGGCAGGTATATTTGTGAGCCCTGACTGAAATTCTAGTAAAAACAATCTGATGTATAAGTCTTTGGAAGCAAAAAAAAAACCCCAAACTTCTAATATCACAGGAAAAAAAATCACTGAGTGAATGAAAACTAAGCTATGAAGCACAACATGATACTGCTAGTTCGTTATTAGATTTTGTCTGGAAAATTTTGATTTGATTTACTCACCTCAAGGAAGAAGTTGACCAGGTATGGATCCTGCTTCAGTTTTGCACAAACTATACAGAGAAACTGAATTTCTTCATTTTCTGTTGGTGTTGCCAGAACTTCACCACACAGCCTGATCAATTTCTGTCACATAAAGAAATAGACAATTAAGACAGGGAGTAAATTACAGCTTTCCCTAGGAATGAAGGAATGAGTTATTTTTTTATATATATACTACAATGATGTATCATTACTGACTTGAACATTTGGTCTAGATTTAGATCGGTATGAACAAGATTTCTTGATTACTTATGCTTGCATTACAGTGGCAGTTCAAGGCTCTAATCATCAATACGTTAAAACTGATACTGCACTTGAGCAATTTCTTTAACTCACCTGACAATGGAAGAATTAAAGATACCATTACCTACAACAGAATAAGAGAAACATGTAATGAAAACATATATTTTACTTAAAATTTGAACAGTACCTGCACTGGCCTGTGCACATTTATGTGGGGAAGAAGAGGTTGCCGTATTCTCCCAAGAAGTTTTGTATAAAAAGCCAAAACTTGCTGCTTCATTCCTGGAGGACACTAAAACAAAACCAGATGAACAATAACAAAAATGTAACAAATGTGGAGAGAAACATAGATGCAAATTTGGCAATCAAAATGGCTACATAAACAGCAATAATTTATCCAATAGTATTTTTAAAAATATCGTTACTTGTTAACACATTACTTTTATCAACAGAGATCAACAAAAATGTTGCATCTCATTACTGTTTTCTTTTTCAGATTATTTATATTTTCAGTTAATTGCTCTAGTGCAGACTTCTACCAGTCTTTCCAGGAAATATTCCCTATCAATACAGTGATAAGGAGAAATGAACTCTGAATTAATTGGCTACTGGTCAGCTATTACAATCCTATGCCATGACGTCCAGCAATTCAGTGAGTCAGTACATACAAATGTACGATGATAAACTATAAACATCTTAATGCCTACAAAAGGCTTTTTTAATTCCTGAGCAAGTAACCTCAGACAGATAAAGCACTTATAACTGCACAGATCTTCCAGGACAAGAGAAAGCTGTTGTTTTCTCTAAGATTCAGCAGAATATAAATCACGAATATCTGAGGAACATCCAGTCACTTGTTCTACTGTCCCTCGTGCACCATGTCACACGAAAGTACTTTCTGATTTCCATGAGATCTGTTGGCTCGTGGTCCTTTACACGCCTTTGCTTCTAGCTAAATCCCTCCTGACTCTAATGTGTTCTCCCATGTTAATAAATGCTGTTACCCCACAGGTTGATTTTAACCCACATCACTTCCCCTCCTCTGGTTCACTGCATAGATGAATGGACCATGGTTGGCAACAACCAGGAATGACAACTGCCAGACCTGGTTCTCCTTCCAAGGTAATTATCGATAGATTATTAATCTCCAGTTGTCACTGAGCTGTCATGCAGTCCATTGAAAAGAATGGCAAAATGTGAACCATTGGGGGGCATCTACAATAATGCAGTAAGTCTAAGTGATTGCTTGAAAGGATATTACTCTTTTTGCAACAGATCTTTGCAACGTCTTGCAAGCACTGAACTGTATGCTTACTTCAGATATATCAACTCACAGTGGTAAGTATAAAGACAGGCTGTACAAGAATTGCTTGCACAGGGGTATTTGCATGAGTGCAAAATAACTTCTTTCGCCTCTTAGAAACATACTACTAATTACTCGCTTCACATATGTCACCATTTCATCTTGGTTTCCTGACCAAGTTTATAGATTACTGAATGAGCTGTATTTCTGAGCAAGTATTTTCAATACATCAGGTATCTTAGCCTGATCATGGGACAGCTGGTAGGGTAACAGGAATTGTAGAGCTCTGGTCCTTCCAGAGCAAGGAACATCCCAGGCTGAGATAACTACTCCCCTGCATTGTCTCTCTGTGTGAAATCGAGTAGATTAAAACCTCATGACACCATGTAACAGACTGAGAATGAAACCATGGAGAGCTCTATCTATCCTTGGAGCAGAATACACCATGCATTCCTAACTGCATCCGCACCATGATACAAAAAGTTCTAGCACAAGGGCTGCCAAGTTAATTCACCCCATGATCCATCCAACCCCATACATTTGAGCTCGTAAGTCTGCCAAGAAAGATAGCAACAAGAATGCATCAAGACCATGAAGCCAATTTCACCTGTGCCACAAAGCAGACATGAAAAGGAACACACCGCCCTGCCAAGGGCTGCATTCATACCAAAGGCTCGGATGTGAAAGCTGTCTGGGGATCAGCTTAAATCAACGCTTTCTGGCATGGAAGTCTTTCTGAGCAATAACTCATCACATTCAGAAAAACTGAATAGAATTTGTATTTAATACATCACTTTTCACCCAAGAATCTCCCAACACTTAACAAAAGACACAGAGGGCTAATACTCTCTGTAGGAGCCAGAAAAATTCTAGACTGAACAAAAATGTTTCTCCTACTTCTAGCTTCACAGTCATGTTGTCAGAGTGGTGAGTAACAAATCTCAGGGTCCTGCCTTAGTCAGCATCTCACTGGTTGTCTCACTTTGATCGCCCTTGTAAAAGACTGTTATCTGTAATATCTTGGTAACAAACAAACAGCTGTTTGCTAGAGTTCAGTGTCCCACACCAGCACCTGCTGCAGAACTTCAGTCCCTGTTACAATTAGGAGCTCACACACAAGATAATCTGCTCTGCTGAGAAGTACATACATCAGCTTTTCCTAGCGTGTAGAGTGTCTCCAAAATCTTGTGATGTAGTAAATATTCCATACATGGTCCTGTTTCGCCTGATTCCCTCTCATTTTCTTCTTGAACTAGAATATCCAACATCTGTTCCAGGTGAGAAGGAATGTTGGTATCAGTCACAGGAGCTTTGTCATCTAAACAGAAGAGATGTTCAATTAAGAATGATTAAAATACTGTCCTCGCTGAAGTTCAGTTCTAAACTCAAGACTTTAAAATGTGAGCACTCATTTAAAGAATCATAGACGCATTTAATTTTTTAAATGTGATCTAAATGGAATTTTCAGAACCATATCTGGAATACGTAAACTGGAATATGCATTAGGCAGATATCTAACCTTGCAATGGGGAAAAGGTGAAATAATTACAGTCAAAAAGGAGAACTTTTACAGCCAGAAACCTACTTAGGAAAAGAAAGGTTCAATTTTCAATCTTCCAGTTAGTATCCACCCTGTCTGGCTAACTTTCTCTTTGACTCCTTTAATAGCATTCTGAGATCTATAAACAGCCTCTCACATCATCTTAATTTGCAGCTGATCAGTTCCCTTACCAACCAGATAATTAATGTTTTTTTTTCCTAATGATAACAATAAAGAAAACCCGAAGTCTATGCCATTTATTCTTCAAAAGTTTTTAGATTTGTCTTTTATACCTTGTGCATTAAGACAGAATTCTGTTGAACTTCGTGAAGGAAAGGGTAAGACTCTGATGTCACACTAAAGTCATGAAACTGCTGTGGATTTATGCCACCGGCAGTGGGAGCTGGCATTAACATGTTGCAGGGTACGCCCACACATGAAGATTTTCCTTTTTATTTATTTTTTTTTCAGCTAAATGACACTTGAACAACTACCCCACTAGGAAAATGGTTACTGCTTCTTACGCAACCATCTGAAAATAACTGTCATGTGCATGCAAATGGCAACAGGATCACAAAGGAGAACTGACATGTCAGAGTGACTTTGGTCTATCACAACCGCCAGTTAGCCTAGAGTGTTTTGCCCAAACTTCCTAGTTCTGCTCCCACTGCAGAGGACAAAAATACACCCACTGAGTGGAAACTTGTTTTTCACAAGACTTTTGAAAGTCCAGAAGAGAGGTCAGCTTTTATTCTGCACCACATAATCAGAGGTATCAGTTTTCCCCTACCACCCCGTCATTTCTACCTTAGGAAACATCACATAGCGTTCCAAAAGACGGGTATTTAGAACCAAGGGTTGAGTTTCAGCTTGTAAGTGTAAATATTGATATAAACAAGATCACCAGTCCTGGACGCAAACACGGATTCAACAGCTGCTGTAGCAGAATTGCAGAACTAATAAGCTTAAGGAAAACATGCTAACATTCACTTTTAAAACTTATAGTTTTAAAACCAAAAAATTAAAAATTTCGGCATGACGTAACTGTTGTAGGAAACTGGAGAAAAGTTTAAGAAGAGCAGAGTAAGGTCTGGATAAGTTTTAACAAAATGTGTTCTAAATCGTCTCACAAATTCATTTTTCAGAGCTATGTTATCAAACAGCCTTTCATGTAGGCAAGACACTGAAGAAAAAAATACCTAATTCTGAGTACACAGAATTCATACATGTCTGATAAAATCTACAGCCACAAAATTACTTTTGTTAAAATCTTGGAAAAAAAGAGAAAATCCCTGATGCAAAACAATAAAAAGATTTACAGCAGGGACTAGATTTCTGGAGTTGTCTGTTTAGATTACGCAGAATACGTGAAGACAAACTGGGTCAGACAGGAAAAAGTACAATTCTCTACATGGCACTCAGGAAACAAGCCCTTCCTTCAATCATTTTTCATGCCTGCGTTTTAAGGGAGAAATGGAGGTACACAATATTTTTAATTACTAATTAACAACCCTGAAATTGGGAGTGCTAGTTTTTACAACAAAGAGACAAAACCAGAGTGTCGTCTTCTTTTACCTGATGTCTCTATGTAGTAATGGGTAATCGCTTTCCAGTGGTAAACAAAATCTTCTTGCAATGGAAGGGATGGTGCAAGCTATGGGGGGAGAAAAAAACCAACACACAAAAACCAGTTAGGAATGAAATAAACATACTTCCTCAGAGGTTAAATTGAATTTTACCTTATACGTGGAAGTAAACTGCTGCAGACTAGTGCTACAATTCTTACACTGTGCTTTTTTACCTTTAACAAGGACTACATACATTATTCACGGCATGAGCCCCATGTCATGCTGCCTAGCTTGTGAATTCAGTCATAATCTCTGTGATGTCTCTATGACCAGACAATCTATTTGAAGCAACAAAAACAACTGCTCACACAGCAAAACAACACTAGAAATGTAGGTTTGAATTGTTTAGATCTCAGAATTTTGTCCTGTAGGAAAAAACAAGTTCTTTTACATCTGCTCTTGACGCCATCTTCTCCTTCTGTATGCTCTGTTCTCGCTCTCCCTCTGCTCCTTAAAAATACTGACTAGCTGCTTCATACAGGTTTAACAAATACATTTCTTGTTTGGTTTCTGTCGGAAAAAGAAGTTTCTCCTTTTCTGGAGGAATTTGGGATGACTGGCTGGTTCGGTGTGACTGGCATCCAGGAATAACATGCTGCAGCACAGCCTCCCACCCAGTCGACATCAGCACTGTTCCCTCCTCACCAAGCTTGAGAACTGGGAGCCTTGCAGCCCTTTACACCATGGGCACAAACAGGCAGTGTGTGAAAAAAGAAGGACAACAATCATCTTACTAGTCTCTAAAGCGGGAGTTGAGGCAAACGCTGAATTTGTGGCCACAACAAAAAATGTTTGGAGCTGGTAAAATCAGGAATCCTAGGGGGAAGACCCCCGCCACGAACAGGTCAGATGAGGGTCTGTGTTACTGAGGCCTAATCCTATTTGCCTGAGGCTTTTTTTTGACAATCAAGCCCTCAAGTCATTCTTTTGTAGGCAATCCTGAAATAAAGGGTTTTCACTGGCATGATGGTAGCAATGAGACCTGTGGGCAAACAGAAAGAATCCCATGTATTAGTTGGTGTGTCCCTTTTGGAAGGATAAGGACTTGAATCATCCTGACAAGCTGTGGTGTCCAGTCCTTCATAGAATCACATAGCAGCTGAGGTTGGAAGGGACCTCTGGAGATCATCTGGTCTAACACCCCTGCTGAAGCCTGGCTGCCTAGAAGTGGTTGCCCAGGATCATGTCCAGATGGCTCTGGCATATCCTAAAGGATGGAGATTCCACAAGCTCTCTGGAAACCTGTGCCAGGGCTCAGTAACCCTCACAGGGAAAAAGTTTTCCCCCAGAGGCTACAGATACCACAACTGAGATTAATAACTGAGTTTCTCTAGTAGGGATTAATAACTCTGAATTTCTCTCGTAGGGATTAATAACTCTGAAGTTCTCTCATAGGGCCTAAGAAGTGCCGAGTTGCCTCAGTTCTGGGACCAACAAAAGCATGGGCTCAGGCATCTATACACTCTTGACTGGATAGTGCTGGCCTCTTTCAGAAAGCCTTGGAAATTTTCCACATCAGCCTCTTCTTTTCCTTGAATTCAATGACACTTAAATTTGTCTTGGTAAAGCAGTAAATTAATAGCATGCCCTGCCACGATAAGGAAGTGGAATGCTAATTGCTAATGACCCTTTGCACACAGGACTTTGAAATGCAAGACTTTAAAAGAGTAGTGGTGTTTGGTAACTATCTACACTGGCATCCGGTGTGGAAATGTGCCCTCACAAATGGCACATTTGATAATCAAACTGACACTGCTTATCCATTCCCTGACAGTCTGTGGACTCGTTAAGTCCTCCCTGTTTCCATGGCTGGGCACTGAGAGAAGCACTTCAGCACACCAGCAACCACAGAATAAGTATCAGGACACTGCACACTGGATAAAACCAGTTTATTTTCCTATGAAGTTGACCCGGTTATCGAAATTCAGAGGAATAGCTGAACAAAGTGAAGAACTGAGCATATGATATTTTGTACCGTGCTTCATATGTCACACTTGCTGCTGCAGATGTGTATTTCATGCAATGTAATGATCATTTTGCATTTTTCTGTAACAAAACTATACCAAAAGATCAAGTCTGGCTGATGAATAGCACAGAAACCACTTTTCAGGAATACCAGGCCTTTCAGACCACTCTATTTCCAAAGCAACGCATGATAGATAACATTAAAGATTTATCCTTGACTGATGTGATTTTCCTCTCCACTTCTTCTAACCTCATCTGCCTCGAGATGAATTCAGCGCCTCTGAGCAGAGCCAGGAAAAGGATTTCACTTCTCGGCACTGTCAATAATTTATCCACCGCGGGAAAGAACTGTGGATACAGACATTCTCCCTCCCAACAAACACCTCCAGGGACTCCTCTCAGAGGTGAAAATGTAACTCAGGGACAGGTCCTGCCCTTTTAATTAAAATACTCAGTGATTTCACAGAGTCTTCTCTGATCAAGGACTGCAAGACAGAGATAGCAAACAGAGATACCATTAGCATGTGTGTGCATCTGTGCATGCGTACGTGCATGTCTGCTGGGAGTGCACAACCACCCTTGCCACAACAGGACTGGTGATACAGCGCTGTGCGAGCTTCGCCTGCATTGGGCTACCAGACTCAGCAACTCCTAACAATATGGAAATGGTACTTCTTCTCTTGTTCAGCTGAAGTTCCCCCACCCCCAAATTCCTCTGTCCACTACAGATGGACCTAATACAAATCTGCATTTAGAGCACAGCTATTCCATGGAATATTTAACACAGATGTGACTCCAGCAATGTTATGTGTTATTCTGAGAGAAGTGTATTACTGACAAAAAAAAAAAAAGGAAAAAAAACCCAATGCTTTTAACTTAATTATTTAGACACACAATCAAGGGAAAGACCAAGACTAAGATATCAGCTTATAAACAAATAAAGCCCAGCACTGGAAAGCGTTTGAAAAACGTAAGCTCCCAAACACTTGGTTGACATGCTTTAACCCTGCTAGGACAGGTAATTCTAGGATGAAGATGTAGTTTCTATTTAAGGATGAATTATTAGCTACCAGCTGAGATGAAACACGTGCTACAGTTGCCAGTCTTGAACAATCACTCTTTTGCAAAACTACACATACTTGTATAAAGACTCTGAAGCAAAACAAAATTCATTGTGCAGGCCATTAATTCCTGCTATTTGTCTAATTTGAAGGAATGACCTTAAAAGTGCAGTTATTTCTCACATTAATTAATTTTGATGTAATTACATATATTCTTACTAACTCTGGGCTAATCTCAAACTGAAGTTCTCCTTTGAGAGATTAAAGATTGCAGTGTAGGTGTTGGTTTATCAAATAGCTGAAACTCACTGAATACTACTAAAAATCAGCCCACGGGAGCAGATATTGATTAGCTCTTCCATCTGTCCCTGACTCCAGCAGTCGAGTTTCCCGGGAGTGAGCTAAACTTAACACATGCTGGCTTATCATTCCTGTGACAATATGTTACTAATGATCGAACCCCACTCCTTCCAGGAAAAGTGCTGTTCTCAGGAGAACTATAGATCTTTGACCAGAACTATAGTCTGCTCATTATAAAATCTGTCCAAGATACAATTCCACGTAGTTCTCAAAGGTATATAGAATTTGTTTAGGCAGGACAAGAAATAACTTCAAGAGCAAAGAAACCCATCAATCTTCAGTGTTTAACAGGAATTCCTTTGTGCATGTAAAAATCATTGTCATATTTTTCATGCATGCTTTTCAGAAGTGCAATTCAACACCGAAAAGAATGGGAATAATGGAAGCTGGTGATATTCCTCACCATCTTTTGGAAAAGTTCGCAAAGGAAAGAAAAACAGGTACTGCCTGGTCAGATACCAGAGCAAAAAAAGAAACTGGGTCAAAGAGAAACGAAGGGGAAGTGTGTGCGCACTCCCCTGACTGAAACAAAGGAAATTACAGCAGTCATTTGATGTTCTTCTTCGATCTTACTACTTTACTAGTGTGAATGTTTGCCCTGAGGGGAAATCTGAAAAAGGACTAACGCTTGCAGGTTTACTTTACTTCTTCCGTTGGTAAATGCACAGAGTTTATTACTAATGGTCACTGCTTTCACGTATAAAATTAAAACCGCACATGCTTGCAAGGCATGTGTTAAATTTTGCCATCATGATTTGTTAATAGCAGGTCAATATTAAAATAAGCAATAATGTGAGGTCATTACATCAAATAAGGTGTGTTCCAGAAGAATAAATCTTGTGCTGAGAAGTTATGCAGTTACTGATTTTGGAACAGTACCTGTAGCAAGTGACTCAGTTTCCTTCAAAGCTCAGTTTTGCCTCTAAACATGAACAGAAAAGGAGCTACTTGAAACCATGTAAGGTTATGAGAGACAGGAATAATAGGTTGGTAGAGAGGGGTCCCACAGCTGTGCAGCAGACAGGCAGATCTAACCTCACTCCCAGATACTGTCAGTGATACAAATGAGATTGACAGCAAATTGCAATTTAAAATAAGCAAAATCATGTTTCTCCTGTTCAAGGTATACGGCTCAAAAAAATCCTTTTGAGGTGACTATTAAGATGAAATGACTCCTGAAAGCCCAAATCAAACAAAAAAAAAAGTCCTCTGAACACCAAGTGACCACTTTACAGACAAACTATTTTGTCTAGGGAAACATGAGTGAAGAGCACAAGATAAAGAGAAAAAATAAGCCTAATTTGCTGCTTTCTTACTGTACTCTATGTTTTGTATGCCACTGAGAACACTGTCACTCCCGGAACACTTCTGGTATCAGAAATGCATAACAAAGAGAAAACATCCTGGGGACAAGCCATACATGAACCACCACAGATTCATTCACATTAACCCCATGAAGCAACTACATTTCTGTTCTGCCCTGAAGTAAGGTCACAGAACAAAGACTCCTCCTACGTGTACGAGACTGTCAACCTTTGGAACTCCTCGTCATAGTTCAGAGGGATGGCATATTGAGGGCAAGATTAACAACAATTATCTAATAACACAGGAACTCCTACTACTTGAATACATCTCTCTGTTGTCTGCAGGCCTGTGGGCCCTGAGGCAGGACAGGAGCATTATAGAAGTGATGTGCAGAAGGGCTACCCGAACAATTCTGATTTAAAGTACTCCTACCACTGAAAGCCAAGCCCAGGCACTTCACGTGTGTTTAAGTGTCCAACCCAGCTGAAAACCATTCTGCTGCAACTGAACTCCTCCGGGAGGCAGGCACCCAAAACCTTTGAGAATTTGTATCTTAGTTACCAGTTCTGTCACTAATATTCAAGGCTGAAACAGAGCCCACTTGAGGCTGCACAAGCTGTATTTGCTCTGCAGCAGTAACAGCAAGTGAAAATTAGGCTCTGAATTCTCTAGGTTCTGAAAACAGCAGGCAGCATCAAGGTAGATTTATCTAATACTCTGGATTTACATAAATTTTTGGAGTAGCAAAGCTAAGTAGCCCAGATACTTTCACTAAAGAGAGAATGAAACAACGATTTAGTCACACGGAGCCCCAAAACTGGTTAAAAGTTTCTAATTCTCAGCTCTGTTTTTGAATTAGTGGGTCAAACTTCCTAGACAAAGTAAGGAACATTCTTCATATCCTCTTGCTTTTGTGATTCCATGTTTCATTCCTAGCATGTGGTACTTAGTATTTGTCACAAGCTCGCAAACACAATGTCGTGCAGTATTTATTGTCAGGAGATCCATCACAGTAGTGTTAGCAGGAGAAGACAATTCTAAAAGGGACGCCAGAGTTGAGCAGGGACATATAGCATGTTACTTGATAGCAGTCACTTGCAAAATGATGTTATCATTCTGTTTCTGCTTTTTGTTTTTAATTAAGAGAGATCATCCAGCCCTCACTATCTTTACTTTTCACCTTTTCCATTCAACTCATTTTTCCTATTTTTTTATGGATCACAAATAAATGCAGTTCTTTTTGCTTATTTTTGTGTACATCAATAACGTAAAAGTTATTTCTAGAAGAATGTTTATTAGTTATCTTGAATCGGTAGGCCTGAAAACATGACTTCTCCACTCCTGCATCTCTCAGTCACCCTCTTATTCAAAATAAGAGGCACAGCTCACCACAGCAAGACTTTTTTAGAAACTAGTGGCTGTTTCTCCTCCAATGACAGCACTGTCTATTGAAGGCATTCACATGTGGTCATAGAGAGTTTTCAAATAAGTTGTTTCATCATTGCTTAAAACACGTCTGTCCAATTTGCTCCAGAAGAGCAAACTACAAATCTGTGATTAATTAATACATGCTTACTTAAAACCTGAATAGTCCTCCTAAAGACCGCAGAACTACAGTCACACACAAAGACAAGCATATGCTCAAGTACGTGCAGCATCGAGGCATACATTAATGCACAAAGGGTGCCGCTCACATGAGGTACCCTTCGGCGTGCAGGCTCTTTTTTCACCATTTCCTTTGAACAATTCCCACCTTCACTTCCACTAGTATTTCACTGCCAGTTTTTAGTACCTAACCAAAGATGCACCTCTTCAGACTGAGTCTTGCAGGTGTCCGGCTTACCGAGAAAGATGCTGAAAGCCAGAGACATTAGTGCCAGGACCTCACCTCACCAAAATCAAACAAAAATAAACGGTGTAGACAGTAAACCGTCTGCTGAACGGGGCCTAGAGAAATGGCAGCTTCAGACACAGGCGCTGCTCCTTTCCTCGCCCTGGCACGGCGGTGGGCACAGATGTGTCTCCATGATGAAATCTAACCGAACAATACACCAGCCCCGGTCCCCTCGGCCCCCCCTTTCCACCCAATTAAAAAGGGATGAAAACGTCGATTCGGAAGTGACAACATCACACAAAAGCACCAGAGAAGGCGACTGTTGTCTGCTGGCGGCCACAGGAGGAAAATCCTGGGGAGTTTCCTGAATTTACCTCCTTTCTTACTTGCCTCGCAGAGAGCAGCCGGGCCGGGCAAGGGCTGCCCTCACGACCGGCGCGGCGCTCCG
>NW_010425341.1:0-23742 GCF_000710305.1 Buceros rhinoceros silvestris
TACCTGAAAGGAGGTTGTAGCAAGGTGGAGGACAGTCTCTTCTTCCAAGTAACAAGTGGTAGGACGAGAGGAAATGGCCTCAAGTTGTGCCAGAGGAGGTTTGGGTTGGATATTGGGAAAAAATTCTTCACCAAAAGGGTTGTAAAGCACTGGAACAGGCTGTCCAGGGAAGTGGTGGAGTCACCGTTCCTGCAGTATTTAAAAAACTTGTATATGTGGTGTTGAGGGACATGATTTAGTGATGACTTGGCAGTGCTGGGTTAATGGTTGGACTTGATGATCTTGAAGGCCTCTTCCAACCAAAACACTGCACTGATTAGTGATGACTTGGCAGTGCTGGGTTAATGGTTGGACTTGATGATCTTGAAGGCCTCTTCCAACCAAAACAATGCCATGATTTGATGATTCTATATAATACATGGAATTTTAATATTATATAGAACTAATGGGCATTTAGTGAATATGTTGCTCTATAGTGTGCTTTATAAATAATCTATAGGCTGAATAGATATTTTACACATACGTGCATATACTTCTCTGATAATTGCATGTAAAACTAATTAAATGCTCCAGTTAACTACACATTACTCACTAGGAAGTGCTACAATTTAATTCCCACATATCTTTTTAGACATGTGTTATGGCACCCATACCAATGGCAGTGAGCATTCACAATAGAAGAGTGAAAATTTGAGTTATAATCTGATTGGGTGAAATAACATGTTTGACCTTCAGAAATTACTTTGACGCCTTATCATTAACAATTGAATTGTTTAAGACTTGCACCTGTGTGAAAAATATATGTTGCTGAATGCTGTGTAGAACACTTCAATGGAGGAGAAAAAAAAAGAAAAAGCTCTTGAAATTCTTTGATTTAGGGTTTCCATTTTCATTCTTTTTATCTTGACAGCTTGTCCGTGCTTACATTCTTCATCCAGTGAATGTCTCCACTGAGAATTAATTTTTTGTTCATTTTTGTCGTTTCCCAATAGTCAAAAGACAAGATTTGTGAGAATATGGACACAACTGAAACACCTCCATACTCCACCACAACCCTTCTGCCAACCACCACAAAGTTCAGAGTTTTAACGACCACCAGAGGGTCCACCATTTCCCACCTGCCAACTAGCCTGCCCACAGAAGGTGAAGTGTATACACTGCATTATTCTGTAGTGCAAATATGTCATTTACAAGTCTAAAAGAAATTTATTTCCTTTAAGTATGTGTCGTGTTGACCTTTTCTTTTGGGGCAGTGAAAGGAGGGGGGAATTGCAGTCAAGGTAGTATCTACTACTGCTATTAAATTGCAACTTTCTCTCACAACAGTGAGGTGCAAAGGAGGGGAGCACTGGAGGAGGGGGCAGTGCTGGGGAAGCATGGACAAGTCAGGTAGACTTCTGGAGACCTGTGTCTACAATGAAGTTTTTTGTGTTCCTTTAACCATCAGACCATAGTCCAAAACCTGTTGAAATAGTAGAAGGAGAAGGCCCTTCTGAAGTTACTGAAGAAACTCCCATCACAGACTTCTAATCCCTTTAGGTGTTCTTTTTAGCCAGGTGGAAAATAGAGATAACCTAAATTAAAAACCTCTTTGAAATTTGCCTGTTTACTTTTTCAGTCAGTCCACACTGTTCTTTTCATGTAATACTCAGTGTTGTGAAATAGTTTCTATAAGCTTATGAAGCAAATTAACTGGCTAAGTGATGGTGTGTCAGTTCTCCTCCTTGTTCCACTGGCTGCTTAAATCTTACCTTCCTGTGACTGAGATATCTTGCTTTCCTGATACTGAAAGAAAATTCAGCTAGATAGAAAAGCTAACTCATTAATCAGATAGCATAAATAGCATTTAGAAAATGGGGGGCAGGGAGGGGGTGGTAGAGTTTTCTGTTGGAATTGTACATTAGCACAAGAAAAGGTACCAGCTACAGGCGTATTTTTTAAGTGGCCTAATTTGAGCTGAAGGTATTTCAAGGTGGGAATGTATTGATAAGAAGAGTTGGTTCTGTTTGCAGCGAGAGAAGTTTGGAAACTGTTGCTTCAGGATTTTGACTACATTTGCAGCATTATTCTCTTGACATTTTGTTCATTAAAGCTTACAACAAGAAGAAGGATATAGAAATAACTAGGGTTTAAAACTGCTAGACCTTTGCATGATTCTTAGAAGAGGAACTAAGTCAATGTTTTATTTTATTGTCATATATTGGTTCATATATTCTTTAATATGATAGAATGCTCAACCTATGTGTGAACATGCAACATAAATTATTTGTGTTATGAGACAGACTCTAGTACCCTTACTTATGACTCATGACCTAGAAAAATACGTTTTCCTACAACTAACTTTGAGTTTCCTTTACAGATGACACCAAGATAGCACTGCACCTAAAAGATAATGGAGGTAAGAGATTTTTTTAATGTCTGTAAATAATGTCAGTAGTTTGTCAAATTATATCCCACTGTCCTTCATTAATCAAAATTATGTTGTAGAAATAGCTTTTACAAGATTCCCAAGGGATTTCAGCCTTCCACATCTGTGTGAAAGAGCAGCAGGGCAAATAAGCTTAACAACTGCTCAGTAAATTAAACATTTACAACTCTTTTTATAACCCTTTAATAAAATAGCAGGTTTAATTAACTTCCAAATATAAACATTTTAAATATTTTTATAATAATACAGTATTATTTAAGTGTTTTAAGAGGATAAATAATTATTAACAGTGGTATTATGAATTAATTATTAACCATATTAGGAGAGGATAAAGAGTTCTAAATAATAATATTGTGTTATAAATTCATTCATAGTAGTGAATTATTACATGACATTTTGTTAATAAACATATCCCTTTTAGATCCGTGTCTGTGTACTAGTAGGGGTCCTGTATTTCTTCATGCGCATTCCCCATGCAAGTTAAGAGATCACTTTGTTTTACTGATAAAGGCCTCTGTTAAATGAGGCTCTGCAGGAGACTACTTTTGTCATCTTCTTTGTAAGTTCAAGGACTGAGACCTGAGGTTTGTTCCTTCTCCCTTTGAAGCTGATGAGAATTTTGCTATTAGTTAGAATAGGACTGGACCGTTAGATGCAGAACGCATCTGTGTTCACTGCTGACACAGAGCTTGCTGAGGAGAAAGGAAAGATTTGGGTTGATTTCTACAGGCTTCAGAATGGCCTATCAAAGCAGAGGACAATTTGCTGAGCAAATTGAAATAAATTATTATATCTCCACTGGTATAAAGGGGAATATTAATGGTTCTGATTGCCTTTCGGGCAGGGAGCACCAAGCTTCCCTCAGGGGCAGAGAAACTTGCAGCCAAGCATGTGCAGTCAGGGAGCAGGTTAAGTCCAGCTGCTCAAGGGCAGCAACATGGGTCAGCCCCAGTGACCATCAGCTGAGTGCACAGTGATGAGGCAGGCCCAGGATTAAGGCAGGAAGACAAGGCAAGGCTAGGAACAGTGAGGGAGCAGGCTAGGCACAACAGCTGGCAGCATAGCTCAGACAACAACTAAAGGAAGCAGCTCCCATCAGCAGTCCCAGAGAAGTTGAGGTGGTGAACCAGGTCTATACAGGGAGTCTGACGAGCAGCAGAAGGAGACAGGTCCAGAGATAAGTCTACAACACAGCACTAAGCTTCATCCAATGAGACGTGGCCCATTCACAGGACTGGAAACAAGCTACCTTCAGCATAGATCCAAGGTTGGCCCAGGAGACAGGATCAGGGATGAGGCTGAATACAGGTTCACCTACAACAGAGCTTAGATTTGGGCTTGAGCTTACATGGAGTCCCCAACCCCAGGTGCAGTGGATCAGGAAAGCTGAGGCATAGTGGTCTTTCACGGCCCTGGCAGAGAATTATTCAAGTTTTGGAAAAACACGGTGAGCAGATGCCACTTAGCATTTTGGTTTGTTTTCCTGTCACTTGATTTTCACTAATATTCAGCCATTATTTTCTCCTTCCTTCAAATCAGAGATCTGCTCACTCTGCAGGAGGCAGTTGCCATACTCTTCCTTGCCAGTCGCTCCTATGTAATTTTGCCATCAATAACTATAGCATAGCTAGTCACATGCTGTACCAAGCATTGAATTGTCCATTTGTTGGCAGTCTTGTTTGATGTGGCTTTGACACATGAGTGATGAGGAATAAGGTCATGGATAAACTTAGGGTGGTACTTTGAGGCATTTTGTCTATGGGAGTCTTCCTGAACATTTCTTTTTCTTATTCTTCTTGAAATCAAATTGCTTTTTATTCTGTTGTGAAAAGTGCTTCAGTGCTATGAAAGATCAGTAGACAAGGCAAATCAGTCAGCACTTCACTCTTCTGTTTCATGCCTGCTTGTTGTGGCTTAGACCCAGCTGACAAATGAGCACCACACAGTCACTCTATCCCTCTAGTAGGAGAAAATACCACAAATAACTTAAGGGTCAAGACAAAGGACAGGGAGGGCTCACTCACCAATTATGGTCATGGGCAAAAGACAGACTTGACTTGAGGAAGCTAAATCAATTTAATTTAAGCAACAAAACTGCTATCAAATCACCAATTGAATCAGAGTAGGACAGTAAGAGAAACAACCAGATCTTAAATACATCTTCCCCCTGACCTCTCCCTTCTTCCCAGGCCCTGCATTGCTACCTCTTCCCCCAACTCGGCGCAGTGTGGGGCAGAGGATGGGGGGGTTATGGTCTGTCCCAGTTCACTCCATGCTGCTTCTGCTGCTCGCTCTTCTTGAAAGGAAACACTTCTCTCTGTTATACCTTGTGGCAACATGGCATCCCTCCCAGAGGAGACAGACAGTCCTCCATAAACTCCTCCAGCAAGCATGGGGGGGTCTTCTGTCAGCAGCAGTTCTCCCAGTGATGAACCACACCAGGGCAAATCTTCCTCAGAGTCACAACCTTTTTCAGGATCAAGTGCCAGTTCCAGCACTGCCTCTTGCAGGGGCCAGCAGCACCATCCCCCACTACTGAAACTGCACCAAAACCAAACAGTAACACCACACACTGCTCTGTACATGAGGCATGTTTCCAGCTGAGCTGTGCCCACACTCTGTCCCATGAGCCATCGCTCCATGGCAGGCGGCTGGCCTGGGACCAGGCAGCTCTCCATCACGAGCATCTCATAAAGAGCTCAAAATAGTATAATGTTATATAAAAAATAATTCAAAAGGTGGACTTTAGAAAACACATCCAAGTTTCTTTCCATTTCAGAATTGCAAGAGAATTATTTTTTCACTTGTCTACTCTTTTTCCAACATCTGAAAAGAAAAACTCTGTGAAAGCAAATAAAATATTGAATACTGGAGCAAGTGAGGGATGACCATGGCCCACTTTGTAGGGTGAGGTGGTAGGGTTTGTGTCATCACTTATCTTAAATGTCAAAAATCCATTTCCACAGAGAAAGCTGCTGCATTTTAGGAGGACAAACTAACACCTTATGTGATTATTTATTTTCCTTGAGCTGTTTCTTTTATTCTTGAAATTTAAAGAAAAAAAAAGAAACTGACTTCAAACAACATAGAAGCAAAGCAACATGCCAGGATTTCTCATTCGCACAGTAAACGTAGCTTTTAATCTGAGAAGTTCTTTTTGATGAATCTTCAATTATGCATTGAATTTTCCAGTGATCCCTACATTAGGCTCAGGTAAAACCTCTGCAGCTGCAGACATGTTCTTTGATTCTCTGTTGTTTGTCAGCCTTTCAAAAGAATAGATTATTTCAGGTCACGAATAGAGGGTCTTTACTTTCTCACACTAGATTCTTTCAAACTCTAATGAAAAGTAACCTTTTATAATGGAAAACCAAAGCTATATTGCATCAGTGATGGCCTATAGCTTGATGTGTCTTTGGATGATAGCAGTCAATATCTGGTTGGGTACAACAAAAGGATTCCATAGCAGTTCTGCATCTCAATTCTGACTGGAACTTTTGAAACCAAATGTTTTGAAGCAGCAATTAAATTTAAATTAAACTTTATGTTCAGGTCAAACTACTTCAACTTTTTAATTATATGACAAAATCGCTTGCAAGTTAGTGCTGTAACTTACCCACAATCTTTAGTGGCATATTTTAACATACATTTCAAATTTGCTTATTTCTCTTTCAGACACTTGACAGATGCCTAATACATACATGCCAAAACCATTTTAAAATACAAGCTGGCATGCCATCACATTTTTTGTTAAATCATAATAACAGTAATTTTGGAAGTTTTAAGATATGCCTAGCACTAAAAATGTGTGTTTTGTTATTAATTGCAGATTCTGTTGTTTTCTCATTTTTCTTATAACACAGCACAGCTGACTAAACAGTTTAAATAAGTTTAAAAAAAAAAGCTTATTTTTTTCACAAAAATTGTGAGCAGTGGGCTGTGGCTACACAGTAAAGCAGTATTTTCTTGCTGAGAACTCTTTGGTCAATGATTTAGATGATTGGCCAGCACCTCTAGACATTTTATGTGACCCTTAAGACACTTTGTTTTGATTATTTGATTGCTATGAGTCCCTCTCAGTCCTTCAGCTTTATAACTCAAACAAAAACTATATGCGTGTTGGACAGTAAGTGTCAGAGAAACTGCTACACTTCTCATTCATCAAGATGCATAGAAAGTACTGTTGCAAAGGAAAAAAAAAAACAAAAAAAAGGAAAGCTATTAAAAAAAAATCTACCTGAGGGAGAAATCTGTTTTAATTATTTGTGAACAAGTCCATGCTAGCGTATGTAGTTCTAGGAAATGTCTGTGTCCTGCTAGTTTCACTCAGTGGAGGACTTTTTCAAAGATGGTCTAGGTACAAACATTAATGATGTACAGGATTAACATTAGTGCTATACAGGGCTTAATCTGAGATTGAAAGATTAGGAAACTCAGTAAGAAATGACCAAATTCAGACCCAGGTTTGGAAAAAAATAATACTTTCATATTCCTTATATACAGTGATAAATTTACCCAAGGATTTTTTTTTTTTTTTATAGTCCCCTGTGACAGGAAACTAGCTCCCATTAGTCATCTGTCTGCTTAATTTCTCATATAAATTGCAGTCTGAGCTCTTCGTACTACAGGAATTCTTGACAAATTATGGAGAAGACTCAGTCCTGTTTTTCTTGTGCACCCTGAACTCCAGCTGCAGCATGTTGAACACTAGTTCATGCCTGCCTATAATCCTCTAACTTATTTCTTTCTAATATGTTAAGTTTCTAAATGATCCAGAAAATGAGACCTATTTCAACAACAGCAATTTGTTTTTAGGGAAGACAAATATTTTTGATGTAACAAAAGTTATAACAACACAGTCCAAAACAGCTAACTCAGGTTAACAAGTCTGTTAGCTGAGTCCTCTCCAGTTTTAAAATAAAATACATTAAATTAGACAATGCTAAACCTAACCTTTTTGGTGGTTTAAAAATGTTTTGAAGTGGACTTTGTGTACAGTAAGATCCACAGGATGTGGATCTGTTTTATCACCAGGTCTTTGCCTAGCCAAAGGAAATAACCTTCCAGAGGCTTCACCTCATCTGGTGTCAGCCAGGAAGTGACAACTCTTCTTTTTTACCTTACTCATAGCCAGGCAAGAACAAGTCATTAATGTCATCATGAAAGATGAGCCCAAACTGGGATAAGGGTATATATACATATATATAGTATATGTATATGTATATGTGTATGTATATGTATATGTATATGTATATGTATATATAGTGTATATATATGTAGTATAGTACACACTATATATACTATATCCCTCTCAGCTACAGAGGAAAATCTAAAAAATCTAAATGACTTGCTAAGAGTAGGCAGCTTACTTGTAGGTCCCTAAGGTTTCCTTGCATTAACTCTCTTCAGGGCGTCCTAGGTAATGTATTCTGTTTCCTTTTCTGTCCATATACTTGGCAGGCCAAGATTCAGACCTCTTCTTCCACTCTTCTCTCATGGAAAAGGATTTGAGATTTTTACCTTTGTTGCAAAAATCCTGTTGATATTAGGTTATGGGTTATGTAATTATATGTTTATTTCTGTGTGTTCCACTTACTCGAAACTGCTGACGTTCCCCTAACATTGGAGGGATCATACAATTGTAGGCAAGCAAGGATTTCCCTGGAGACGACTTGTAATAAAGTTTACTTTATCTCTGCTCTACTGTATGCTGTGCTTGTATAAAAAAATTCTTATCAAGGAGCAGCTTTGGAACTATAGTGATGGAAATAGAAGAAGAAAAAAGAGAAAAGTATCAGAATGCAAAGATAAGCAAAATAGGTGATGATGGATAGAAATGTATTAGTAGGATAAGAATATGAAGAAAGGTAGATTGAAGAACAATTAGCCACCTTGATTATCAAATAAAGCAGAAAGAACCTTGTAAATAGAGTTTTTTTTTTACCCTTTTTCTTATATTTAGGTAGGGGGGAAATTCCAAAGGGAACAAATAAAATATAACTTAAATAAGTCAGCACATTTTCCCGTATATTGTATATACAGTAGATTACAAACTAAGAAATGCTGATACACGTCCACATTTTATTTTCTGTTTCTCTCTGAACACTTCCAAGCTTTTCTTTCTTTATCATTTCTCAGCAGTCTCTTCTCAGCACTAGAGGCAGGTCTTAAGATATATTAGAAATCTCTCTTGTTTTCTTCAGTATGATCAAAGCATGATCAAAGTTGAACTTTAGACTCCAAACAATTTGCTAAACGCTTCTCACTGCTTTTTGCAAGTTCAGCTGTAGCACTCAGAATAGGAAAGCATTTTTTTTGAGGTAAAAGTGTGGAATCTGCCATAGTATGTAGCTGTAAAAAGCACAAAATTATGCGCCCAGTGTAATTTAAGTTCTTCCTTCTCAGGAAATCTTGTGACTTAAGGCAAGCCTATATAGCTTTGCTGGTGTTCAGTATGACACTACATCAGTGCCTGCTGGCAGGTATCTTATTGAAATGGAGCCTTCTAAAGCCAAGAACATAAGCTTGGAAAAACAACAGCCTCTGATATAAATATTTCCAATTTCTTTATGCATAAGAAACAGGAAAAAACATTCTACACATTGTTCACGGTGGCCAGTGGCCTACATGCATGCTTTTTAAAGCAAAAACAAATGAAAAGTGCTGAACTCGTCCCTTTTGGGTAAACAATAGACTGATGGATTAAATAAACTTTATTCTTAGGACTTTTAAATGGGTAACATTGATAAATTGTGTTATTTTCTGTTTGTTTCATGGTACTTTGGATTGTGCTTAAATGTTACTTAGAACAAGACATCTGTGTCTTTTCCAGAATTTCTTCCATGTCCACTGCATCCCAATTTTGTTGTTGTCATCTTATTAAAGCTATCATTACAAAATATATAAAAAACACCGATCCCATCTGGAGAAAGTCAAACAAATAATGGCAGAGGTTTTCCAAAGTAGTGACACTGTAACGTATCACCTAGAAAGTATCTGTCACTTTATGCCTCTAGCACAAAAGGGTGTTTTTACATCATATTAGGCATTACATACCATATTAGGTTAAAGAAGCATAATATTAAAACCAAAACTAGCTAAACCAGAACAACTATGTGTAGACTCTTCGACTTATATTGAAGTCTAACTTATACCAGTTTAGTTTCTCTTTGGTTTTCTAAGCCAGATATAAAATTGTATACATTATCTACTTCTACAGTGGTCATGCCTTTGCTGTAGAGGCACACATTTAGCTTAATTTGTTAAACATGAACGATTTGTGGACTTTGTACCAGCTTGAAGAGTCAATGTGAAAACCGCATGTGGATCTAAATGGAGGGTAAAATGTTACAGGCTGGATAAACTTCTAAGACAAGGCTGCATTATGTAATATTTTATCTTATCAAATGCTCCTGTTGCAGTCACGGTGCTGTGATCTTCTTTTTAACTACCTTTTCTACATGGAGTTAACCCAGTTGTGCAATGAGTAACCTCCTGCAATCTCCTCTACAATGGTCACTTATCTTTGACATTGGTGTGCCTGGGTCACTGTGAAGGATGGGAAAAATGGAGGTCAAGTGAAAGAAGACTAATTTAGATGCACATTTTTCATTGCAATTGAAGTACCTGAAGTTGTTCTGTTTTCAAAAGGTGAAGAGGGTCACGGGGGTATAACTCTGCAAGCAATAGTCACAGATTTAGAGCAGAATACCCTGCTTGACCAGACAGTCTTGTGTTTGCTTTTGGTAGGGTTAAGGGAAGTCAATGAGCTAACTGAATTGAAATTCTTGGAATCTAGTAACTTTCTGGTCTTCTGGTTTAAGCAACAGTCAGCTGCCTTCCCAGGTCAAATGGAATGATACAATATGGTACAATATTGAGCTTCATGATGGCCACTGCTTGGTGCTACTAAAAGTATTTAATGGCTTACGTGGCCTTGAGCAACTCAACTAAAATGAATACTCATGACGACTGTTGTAGCATTAGGTGATAGACCAGAAGGATATAAGTCCCTTAGCTAACATATGTAGAGTGCCGTCATCGTATAAACAGAGGGATTTTATTTTAGTGCACCTTTATCTATTTACTGCGTGAAATTGATCAGTCTTGAAGAGACTTACTGAGTTGCCATGGGTCCTACAGAAAATTCATAGCAAAGCCAGACACTGAATTCAGAATTTGTGGGTTAGAGTTCATAATATTCTCACTAAAAGACCATCTCTCATTCCTTACATACAATGGGAAACCAATTTTTAAAGCATTAGCTGAGCTATAACTTTATAAATCATCTTGAAACCAAGTGTAGTAATGGCTTAACCTCAAAATATTAACAAATGCTTAGGGAATGAACCCACAAATCAAGAAAATCACACTCCATTACTGTGAAGAATCTGAGACGTCCAGAGCATGCTGTTCCTAAAAGGGGTAGAGAGAATATTTTTATAGAGATTCCTCTGAGCCTCTGGAGAATCCTTCCAACTGTACATTCCTTATTTCCTCCCACAGTCACTATATGCAGGTCATTAATCATCTGTTCATGAAACTGCATTATGTACAGGAAAAAAGCTTAAGTTTGGAGAACTGTATACCTGCTCCATAAAACAGGAAGTCTCCTGGTAGACTTACATCCAGATGTAAATGGAGGCCCAAAGGAGAGGAAAAATCCAGTGGCTCTGCTGAGCTCACTGTAAGCTGTAACCCTGTGTGCTCTGCTGTCCTAAGCATTAAGTACTCCCTCTTTGCAGCAGCATTTTAACTCAGCCCCATGATCATGCAAATAGGGTAATAGAGCATCCAGGCTAGAAATGATGTATGTAATAGGGTGGAGAGCTGGTGGAGTGAACTTATATCTGTAGGTGCAGGTTAGCCCCATACCATGCAGGAAGAGAGGTTTCTGCTCTTTGGCTGCCAAAAAAGCAGACTGAACACATGGAGAGGACTAGTGCCAAGTGGCTTGTAGCGAAATCTCATGTGGAAACAGCTACCAGACACCCTGAGGCTCCTGGATGAGAGGAACCGGATCAATAACGGTCCAGGGATGGCTATGGAAGAACAGTTGCAGGTATAAGGATGGTCGAATGAGATTAACATAGGTACGGTAGTGTAACAGACAGATTACAGGGATAGTAGTGAGGAGAGATGACTTGCCAAATTCAGCTGATTTGCCCAAAGTCAGAATGTTTCAGCACCGCCACTGGCAGATAGCTTTATTATCCTGAAATAAACCTCAGAGAGGATAAAAATTTCTTGATTCCTTGCTTAGATGACTTTAAAAAAGATGGGTATATATTATGATAGATTTCTGGTATATCAAATAACATCTATCCTAAGCAGTACATGCTTTTGTTTATATAAAATTTGTATAACTAGCAAAAATAGTACCCAGCACCCGACCAAGAAGTAGAAATGGGCAGCTAAGAAATCAGCTTTCAGTATATCTCACTTTTGCCCACAGCTCAGGACTTCAGACTGAGATATTTTTTAATAGAGTGGATTACAAAACTTGCAATCTCTGATGGCATCCCTCTGCCACTAAAAACAACTAAAAAAAGTTGTATTGTGTGGTCACAGCATATTTCAAAGTTACCTAAATGCTACATTCTTTAAGGATCATCAAGTTTCTGTGATTCTATATTAATTTTACAGTAATAGTAATAATAAATATGCATATCTGATTTTCTGAAGCTTGTATTTGAAGGATAGTGGGTTTTATGTAAGAACTATAAGATACTATTTTGCATTAGTATTATGGCACAATCTGCTTTAATCAGTAAATATTTTTATAACGCTAGATGTTCTACAGCTTCAAAAATCATGGCCAATACCAAAATAGTTATTAACTGATAAGTACATTGGGGAATGCAACGGAAGTTCTGCAGTTACTACTAAATTATTTTAAAATGTCATGTTTACATGAAGGCTCTGAAAATATTATCACACATTCTGTTTCTGAAATGATTAATCTATGCAGTGCATACTCATAAGTAATAAAAGTAAAACAATACAACTTTACTCTAAATGTAGTTATACTGGGACCTATACATTTTTCCTGTCTGCTTCATTTGTAGGAGCTATTTTCATGCACTTGTACCCATACCTGTTTTGATATAAAACCAAGACCATGCCAGAACATTATCAACTTATTAAACCAGCATTTCCGCAGTAAAAGTGCTGCATAAGTGCTCTCACAGCACTTATAGAGATAGTTTCATATTCATCTGACCAACCAGCTAATTCACGGTTTTTGGTGAACATTAAGAATTTGTCCAATTGCTGCCACATGACATAACAGCAAACACCCGTTTTATCATGAAGCATTCCTGTGAGAGAAGAAATTGTAGAATTCATCCTCTATCTCTTTATGACAAATTCAGGGGGTTGCCATGAAAATTCATTCTTCTGGTAAAAAGAGGGGAGAAAAGAGAAAAGCTCAGTACTGAGTTATAATCTTTAAGCTGATTGCTGCTCTTTAGGCCATCTATATCCCTGGCCTTGCTAGTATAGGTATGTCAGTCAGGAGGGTCAAATCAGGAATTAGATTTTATCCCTTAAAGATGGATGTGCATGCATTTCCTTTTGATCGGAAGTGAGTTTGAATTGGAGATTTTACCATCAAAAGGCAAGAGTAAAAAGTAATGACATGGCTTTTGGAGGGAAAAAGCAAAGTTTTATATTCCAAGTCCACACAATTAAATTCTGCTTTTTTGCCTATCATTTGCCCTTGGTTCCATGTCTTTTTGTATAAAACAAAGTTTCCATCCAGGAGATACCAGAAATTCACCTATTTTTCCTCCATTTTACCAGAAAACTTTGTTGCATCTCTGCTCTCACAGAGAGCTGTTAAGCTCTGATAAGTAAACTCCTTTCCATCTCATATGATATGAGAGGTGTATATGTATGTTTTGTATATGTGTATGCATGTGTATGTTCATTTTCTCATATATAAAACTATCACAATAGAAACTTTGCGTAAGCCTTATATTTAGCTAGTAGAAAGAAATGTATGTCATTATTTTGCAGGCCTCAATGGTTAATAGGCAACAGTGAGAAAAACAGTGTTAAGAAAGTGTCTGCAATGAGTTTGTAAACACTCTACAGAGCAGTCCCAGTTTGTACACACCCTTGTTCTTGTTAAAGTCAGCATGAGAGTCCCCATGGGCCATGACATAGTTTTCATTCATGATAATTCCTTGATTATTTTTTGTTTTCCTACACCAAAAAAAGTTAACCTGACTGTAACTAGAAACATAACATAGTAATAGGAAAACAAAGATGATATAGTATTTATGTATTTTTCGTGCAAACAATGAGAACATTTTTATTGTTTTCACTTTTATTTCTTAAACAGCATTCTGGCAGGAGAACAGTTATTTCATATTTGCATTGGGAAAAATGTTACTAGCTGTTTCTGCCCTGTCATTCAGCACCTAATGAGAAACAGACTAACCCTGGAGATGTTAACATGCTCCTTCTGCTTAAAAGCTTTATTCATGTAAGAATTCGGAGAGGAGTTATAAATATAGAGTATATTGTATGTAGCAATTGGGGTTTTTGAGCACAAAACAAGGAAACTTTGGGGAAAGTTCCAGTGAGAGAGCTCCTCTGGGGAAAGGACTGGTCATAAGAGAGATTCTCACGTGGGAAGAGCTTTGCCTGAAGCAGCAGATGTGCTGTAAGAAGATTTCTGCACCTGAAAAATTTTCCTAGTCCTTTTTTCCATCTATTTCCCTTGGTGGCTTTTTAAAAGAACTGTCAGTTGATTTTGCAGCAGAGAGTATTTTCAAAGTTGACAACACTGTTTATTGTCTCTGTGCAAAGAGACTGAAATCAATTTCTCATGAGTACTTGAGCCCTGGAGTCAATGAACTGAATTTCATTTATTTATTTATTTTGCATTTGGCATTCTGATCACTGCACTGATGTCCATGCGTGCTCCACCCTAGGCTAGTAGAAATCTGGGCAGTCAGTTGTCATCTGTGTTTTTTGGAAGAGACTGTGTTTTCCTTCGCAAAGCTTGATACTAAACATTGAGAAAATATCAAAAGGGGGTCATTTGACGGCCTTCACAGAGTGTTTAGGACCATTGCTGAAGTCCAGCATCTTTTAATATGCAGAACATGATGTTCTGACTTCAACTGTAACGTAGTAGCAATACAAATTACTCATTTAGTGCAAATTGGCCTGAAAGTACGTACAAGTGAACCAAGTGTTTTATGATGCGCCAATGTGCCATTGAAAGGAAGACACGAAGAGTGTGAAGCTGTCAAAAAGACAACTATGAGACAGACAAACAATGAATGCTCTGCTTCTTCTGGGGAGCAGAAGAGCACCCTTCTCAGTAGGGTGACTCACACAACTAACTGCTCATCACTGGGAATTAATAGCCCAACTCGGAGCATGTACAATAAAGCAGGCCTTTCCTGATCGCCTTTCAATTGCTTAATTCGCATTTGTTTGGCGATTTGGAATGTATGTACAAGTACTAAATATTGTTATCGTGCATGAACAGAAATTAAGACTGGAGCATGTATACATTCATCTATTCTCAGCTGAAAGTGAATAGCTATTTAATAAATCATTGATGGCTATGTCAAGTGAAAGACTCTGCTGCCTGGAAGTTAGAGGATCTTTTTTACGGTCATCTTTCTTTCCTGTCTCCTCCACAAATCTTACATCCTTTGCTATATACATAATGCCTCAACTACCAGGGAGTGTTTTAAATGCCCTTTGGGTGGGAATGTGTTTGAAAATAGATCTCTCACATCCTAGGCAATGTCTCCTCTTTTTCACTGCACTGTAAAGGAAATTTCCACTGTATGTACTGTGTGTGGAAAAAGAAAAAAAAGGAAAAATAAGTAGGACTGACACTGCTTTTCTACTTTAAAATCTCCTATACACATGTGTGAACTAAGCTTTAAGCTAAATAAATCCCTTTGTAGGATTTAGGCAACGAGAGACCTTATTCTTGGATCCTGTTCATGCCTGAGCTCAATCTTGATGTCCACAGTGAGCTCTATTAAAACTTGTGGGACAGGTACTCATGAACTTTTCGGTAAAAAGAAAGATATCTTCAGGATTAAGCAGCACCTGAGTGGGGGTGCATGTTTGCAATTTTTTATTAGATTCATGAATGTCTCCCATATCCTTGTTTAGCCTCTCAATTTATTAGGTTCTTTTTCCTCTGACTCCATTACTCTGCTCCTTGCTCCACAAGCTGTCTCACTGACTTCACGGCAAAGGGCAAAGCAACACTGCTGGGTTTCAGTTGTCCTGACTCAAGATTGAAGAAATATGGACAAAAGCAGGGGAAATGTGCATGAATCCCTTTGCTTCCACCATAGATTCACTTTCACATTATAGTTTGAAATATCTCTTGGCTAAGATAATACATCTTCATTTTCCTTTTCTCTCTGTTGTTGCAATGGTGTCATGCGATCTTTTGGGTGATGGGCAATGCAGGCCTTTGTTGATCTGCTGACAAAAGTTCTGTCACATGTATGATGAGCTGTTACACTGAGATTAACCACTTCTGTTTTATTTCCCCTCATAAGAGGCATTTAACACTACCTAAATCAATAGACCTTTCTTCTGTTATGTTCCAATTCTCCTTTTTTAATGTGGAGTGCTCTACTCACAGTCTGATGAATGGTAAAACACCATGTACAGTTATTGTTGTTATATTTGTTGTTACTGTTAGTAATAATAACAGTAACTTTGGAGTGGTTTGAAGTGGTATTCATAAATCAATAGAAGTTTTCAAAGTGCAAATAAATAAGACAGTCCCAGACAGACCACAGCACTCTAAGACAGTCAGACACATAGTTCAGGTGGATGGCACAATAAAAAGGATGACTGCACAGATCAGTAATTTTCATTACAGTCAGCTTGGCAAACAAGCATGGTGAGAGGAAATTTAAAAGTGGAATTGTAAAGAAATTTCTCCTAAGCAAGACCAGAGACAGGTGTTGTATGGAGTAAGGCATGGAGGTGACTTAAAGGACTGCCAGAAAGGCAGAAAGCAGTGGGAATATTAGGAGAATAATGTAAGTTTGTGAAGCTAAATGACCAGTGCTCTTCTGGTGCTTCTTAAACCTAGGGTTTCTGAATTGCTCTTTTGCCTGCAATAGTGGGTAAAACAGCACTTCTTTCATGCAGGAGGATGCTGAAGAATCATTGCTTATCGCCATGTTTGTAATGGCTGTGATATTCCAGGTTGTCCAAAGCAAAAATCACAGCCAAGCACAACAGTTCTACAGATGCTGGCTAATTTACTTAAAGGCTTTTTCCACAAAGGCTGCAGTGTTGTTAAAAGACTATCCGTCACTTATTTGGGAGCACTGCTGACAAGTTGAGTGTGTAACAGAGACAGCCCTCTTTTCTCCTGATGGGAGGAAAACATGAGCAGCCTCTCGGTATCAAGTTTAGTAAATGGATGGTCTTCTGTAATACTTTGGTATGATGAGTATCCCATTCAGACCAAGATTAGAACATTGCAGGGTCATTTAGCACCCGTTACACTTTTGGTTGTCTCATTCAGTGGTATTGGGTGGTTCAAAACCCCTCACCAAGCTAATGAATTAGGTTTTCAGAATGTGCTTATTAGCTAGTAGACCACACGAGTTTGTGGCATGTCTCAGCTTGAACCTTTAAAAACAAAATCCAACAGTCAAAATATATCCAATTAGTACTTTTTTTTTTGTCTGTAGGACAACAGCAATAGTTCTATGAGAAAATCAAAGCAAAATTAATTATGGAGGTAATTAGCAACTTCAGAATGTCCAGATTGTATTCAAAAGAAAAGATATAAATTTTGTTTATTGATTTAGATTTAGCAAAACGTTTTGAAATATGTATTCATTAAGATTATGAGAGTATGTAGTTGTGGGAAAGGGACATCTAACATCTTTTTCCAACTTGGGCTGTGGAAAACGAGGAACAGAAAAAGCAAATGCTTAATTTCTGCCTGTGAAATGGAATGGATAAGACGTGTTACTGTGCTAATAAGTGTGCCATTTGTGCAGCTTCCACAGACAACAGTGCAGCGGAGAAGAAAGGTGGAACACTTCATGCTGGCTTAATTGTTGGCATTCTAATCCTGGTCCTCATTGTGGCGGCAGCCATCCTTGTGACCGTCTATATGTATCATCATCCCACGTCAGCAGCTAGTATCTTCTTTATAGAGGTAAGACAAAAGTAACAGGTTGTGTCACCAATCCTGTCACTTGACTAAGATAATTGGGGTCTCCAGAATAGAACTTTCCTTACCTAGAGAGTATTCCTGTGTTCATAGTAAGCTTTGAGGGAATGAAGCTCTCCTAGCAGGTGATGCTGTTTTCTTTCTTCTTAGCATGTTTGTCACTCAGGTTCTCCTTTAACTACCCTTGCTATTACTTTTTTTTTTTTTTACACAGGATATATATCTAAAATATATCTCTCAGATAGGTAGCACTCCATCTCTCTTTCCTTTCCTTCATTTTCCTCATGATAGCATTTTTCTCTTAGCTTTCATGTACACTGACATTTTATTTCTGGACATATTTTTTTTTTTCCTATCATTTTCTTGTGGAAAAATAAAATAGATGCATTCTTAATTCTCTAGAAGAGCTGAGTCAAGGTAAGATTTTAGCTGGAAACCTGTGATTGCCATTACATACATTCATTTGTAGAAATCACTTTCCCTCAGAGTGTGGTAAAGACTCTTTTCGCTTAGTTTTGTCTAAATCTAATATCATCTCCCTTTGATCTTTTCATTAGTGTAGAGAGAAACAGGCCCTTTTAGACCATGGTTCATCTGAGCTACATGAGATATACCCTTTAAGACTAGACAAATTACCGTTTTTCTCTCTTAAATACAGATAGCTACCTTGGGTGCAGACATCTACATTGCAGATGCTGACATTTAGTCAGCTCAGGTCCTCTGTACGTGACATGAGAAAGAAGCATTTTCCACAGGTGTTTGATTCTACAAAAGCTACGAATACCTATACCTACTTTTGATTTTTTAAACTCAGCAATGTTCCTCTACCTTATAATAAGTACTGAGTTGTTAAACATGAAAAACAGTGACTATTCATAAGCCCCACTTGCAGTACTCCCTTACTTTTCAGAGCCCGGATACTTTCTAATGGGCAACAGGGAAGACGCAGAACCATTGGAAGTGTCATTAGGGATGTATCTAAGGATTGCTTAGACCAGGAAGATAGATAATTTCATTCTTAGTGACAGCAGTTTGAAATGAAGTGAGGCATGAACATGAACAGAATGATCCATCTTTAGAATCATACTATATGTACAAATAAATGTACTGCTTAGATGAAATAGTTGTGACAGAGATCAAAATTAATTATCAGAATTCCAGACTCAAGCGATGTAACTGTGTTAACCATCAAGAAACAGCATCCATGTAATAATCAGTACTTTTTTCATGTCTGTGTAAGACTTCAAGCCAGTTCACTATCGATGTAAACAAACAAAACTCCAGTGAAGTCCTTGTACAAAGAGAAGGATTTTTCTCTTTCTTTATTTGACACAAATTGAATTGCTATTCTTACACTTCAGTAGAACAAGTTTCTTATCTGTTACGATGTGACTGAATAGGCTAAGTAAATGGCAACACCGTTTTTTAAGGAGTGAAGAATATGAAATTAAAACAAACAAAACAAAATTCATTTATTTATTTCATTCTCAGTGTAGTAATCACATGTTAATTTATTTCGCTCACTGATATCATACTTGTCATGTGAGCAGTGGTACCTTAATCAGTTTTGTTAAATTCATTCTGCTGAATGGATTTAAATCTTTAGACGGCCATTAATCAATCTATTAATCAATCTATGCAAGCAATGTACGATTTTAGAAAAAATAGAAAAACCTAGTCTTCCTGTCTAAAATACAGGAGAAATAATTGAATAAGGAGAAGAAGAAGTAAATCTGTCAAAATCAAATTTATGCAAAATGTGGTGTAAACTACATCCTCTTTTAGTTACTAGGAAAATTTTGACACTTATGAAGAATCAGCCATTTAACAAGAATTATGAAAAGTTCTAGCCGTGAAGGGGTAGTCTTTTTCTGTGAGCGGTAAAACCACTGATGCAGTGGTAAAATCACTAGGGGTGCAGAAAGGGACTATTCTGTATTTCAGAACATTTCCACAAATTTGGAAACTTTAAAGCCATTGTTGGTCTTATATAGAATTATTCTGTTATAAGGTAATCCACTCTGAAAATGAAATTGCTCTTAAGTTTATTCTTTCAATTTCCAAAACAAATAGAATTCCAATTCAAGAAATAAAGAGTAGAATATATTATTCTTATATTCATCTGATCTATAGGATGTACGTTTCCAATGTAGAGGAGAATGTATCTCCTCAGACTTGTAATTTGACACTGACATACAAAAAATGAATGAGGCATGACTGGTATAAATATGTCACTGTTACAAAAAAGCATTCCTCATTTAATTTGTGCAATTGAAAATTATTTGAGTAAGCTGTTACAGATAACATGGCACCCCATATACCACAGCAGACAAAACACGTTGTTTATGGGAAATGAATGAAATGTGGATCTGATGTTACCGTTCTGGGGCAAGAACTCAAGAGGATTGCCATGGGCTTGGTCATGAAATGAGAAAAAGCATATAAATATTTCAGAAAATAATATTGGGTTTTATGAGTCTCTTGACTAATAAATGACGTTGCACATTTTAAACAAGATAAACTTCCTTTACATGTAAGTTTCTAGAGTGTTGTCATGATTTTTTAGGTAAAGCATAATTTCTTGGGTGTTTTAGGTTAAGGACTATTTAAGGAATATTGAGTATAATAAACTGATCCTATATCTGAGACTATAAGTCACTTTCTCCCTTGAGTTCTCTGCAGTTATCACCCAACATTCACTTACCACCTCACTCAGGTTTTCACAGAGCTTATCTCGATTCCAACTTGTATTACTACTCATGTTTGTCATATAGTCCTTTTTCTCAGTGAGCTCCCCGAATAAGGATAAATAGCCCCACACTTTGACATCACTGTTTAACTTTGCAGTGATAAATACAATCCCTTGTGACACGTCTGAGCACCATTGAATGATATCCTGAGTGCACTAGTTGGTTTAAATATGTGATACACAAAACCCAAGAAAATTTCTATTTACTTCAAAAGCAGCTGTTGCCCTAGAACAAATCTATTTTCTTAGAGTAACATTATTTTATGATTTTTTTTTTACCACTGAAGTCTGAAGAAAACATTTCATCTAGTGGTTTTTTTTATAGCTGTTGAGCGAAATGTATATGTGCAGCTCCACCTGGAACAAAACCAGCTATTTTGAACAAAGAGCTTGAAAAGTCTTGAATGCTGAGGCTATTCAATTTGTGCATGATAGTGTGTCTTTTTAAAAGAATACCATACGAATAGTTAAATGCTTTTTGAGAAAAGTTCTGCTTTTCATTAAGTCTGTAGAAAATTCAAATCAAAATGCAATGTTTTCCTGTTTCTTTCAGCCCCCACACTACTCAACAGGAGTTTCACTGCTTAAGTTGGACATTTCTCTGGTACCCTAAAGACAGAATGAACCATCAAATTCTAAAGTTAAGGGAGTACCAGTCAGAGTTCCAATGAATGCAGGCTCTTTCTAAAAGCTGAGAGTAATGTTGACTAAAGATTAGCTTGCAGAGTGACGGAAAAGGTGGTTTATTTATTTATGGTTATCTCTGTGGTATTTTCTCTCCCTTGAATTTGATTTTGTTGTCAATAATTGCCCCTTTTGAATGAAGTTACATACCTACTCTTACCTAGAGGAATTTGCATCTCTTGGGTGTACTTTGAACTTATTTGCACTGATTTCTGAAAAGTAACATACATGTCAAATAGTGCTCTTCATGTGTCTTTCAATAAAGCAGAAGCTTATGTCAGAAATCGAGCTATAACCCACCTAGCTACACACTAGCTATACCACAATTAGAAAGCAATTCATTTATTCCCTAACCTATACAGTATACTTGCATTCGGGAATTGAGGTTTGGTGGCCTAGAAGCCAAGCATGATGCCCCAGTTGTAGTGGATTACATGCCTGTGATACGGATCATCACAATAGTGAAGATATACGGGTATCTGCACAGGAATTTAAATAGGGGTAATGAAACTCCCAGTTGAGTCAAATGGATTTGCTCAAATTTTAATGAGTTGTGGGCCAAATATCAACTTTAGTAGTATTTTAGATTTTATTTCTTCCCTTCTTTTTCTTCGTGTTCTGTTTTTCTTATATTTTTAACCTTTGTTGATTTGCATTTGTGTGTGTGAACTTCAGCACTGAGAGCAATTAATGTCCAGGGAACATGTAGCAAATTGAAAGAAAGGCATAAGGCAGGCTGTCTTTTACTCAGATGTTTTTGCCTGTTTGCACCCAGCTTTCTGTGGACATGAGTTGCACACGTCACAAGAAGATTTCATGTGCATTCTTTTTCTGTGTTTTCCTACCTTTCTTTCTTGCTTACATGTTGGTCCAAAATGATTTCAACGTTTGAAACTTAACTCAGCTGTCATCCCAGTGCTCTGCCTTTGGGCAACAACAGCAACATGATCTGGCCACAGCTGAGAAGACATCAGAGGAGTTACTGGCCATTACAAAGTCAGGGAGCCAGACCTTGCCATGTGTTTTCCCAGCTGGACTTAGTGATACCATTGCCAAACATGCTTATGCAAGGCTTGACGACAGCAGAATAAAATTCTTCTGTGGCAGTTCTCTGTGGGTAGAGAATTTTAAGGAGTCTAAACTAACATTGCAAATTGGGACCATCTTGATGTCAAGCAAAGAGCCTTTTTCTGGTATTCAGCTTATAGTTATAAAAAACAAAATCCAACATACATAGAATTCATATCTGTAACAAGATGAGTAAGTTCAGATCCTATGCATTTCTTAACAGTTGCTCTGCGGGTGTTAATAGTAGTTAATAAGTCACACGCTAAAGAGCAGTGAGGGTGTTTGTGGTTGCAAATTATCACTTTTGAGTTAAGAACTCATTTTAAAGGTTACAGCCTTTGCCTTCATGTTCCCACTCTCCTTGGAGATTTTCCAGAGCTTTACGGTGCTGATTCAGCTGCTTAGAAACATACATGTACAGTCACATGCACGCATGTACAAGCCTATGTCTTTTTTATTGTTTCTTTTATTTATTTTGGACGTTTAAGCTGGATAATTTCTCAAATCTCCTTTTTCATATGGCCACACAGACAGCTGAACTGGTGCTATGGAGCCAGGGAGCGACCTTGGGGAGAAAGAGAGGGAGGAAGGAATGAGCAGCTGCAGATCTTCAGTAAATAAAATAGTGCATGATCAGAGCCTGGGAGGTGCACCTCGCCTCTTCCTGATTTAACTGGAATTATATCTTTACTAGAAAATTAAATAAGCCTGGGACTGTTTTTTGGCATAAAGACGAACCAGCATGGAAGGATCTGCATTCCTGTCGTTTAACTCTGTCAACCTCACAGTAAGGTGGCGGCATACAGACTATTAGTGTGGAGTGAGGATGTTTCCCAAATCCTGAGCTCTAGCTGGGGTGGTCTGAGAAAACGCAAATTGTTCAGTGTTTTTCTAATGATTGAGCTGTACAGGGGATTTTGTTTCAGTATCTGGAAACATTCATTGGCAGGCAGATCTAGCAGTAGATTTTCTTCAGATTTTGATCTTCTGCTCATTCCCTGTCTGCTTAGAGGAAGGAAATAAAAGAGGAAAATAGTCCAAACGGCTGGGGACAGTGTTTCAGTGCTCAGGGAATTAATGGACATTTCTGGCTCGCTGTTATACAGCTCTGCTCACTGCAGCCCTTCACAAATAAGAGCCAGCATTCCACAGCAAGGACTGTTTTCCATGCACTGTTTCCACATTCCTACATTAATGTCACAGATGCAGTGTACATCTTCAAATAAAGTAAAAAGAAGTCAGAGTAAAAAAGAATGAAGGGATTTTAAAGAAAACCCTCAGATCCTCAGCTGGCTTAGACAGGTGATAAAGCTCACACAGCTCTGCTGATTTCTTCTGGGATATGGCTCATTGTTTTTACTATATATATATACATTTTACAGGGGATTATGCTTTTTGTTTGAAAAAGGCTTGATATGGTCATCAATTGGGTTTTGTCCAGAAGTTCAGGCTGAATTGTATTTCATGAAGATGATGATTAAAAAGAAGGAAACAAGTAACATTTTTCTCTTCTCCCAAAATCCTGCAGTGTCCTGGCGTTTGGGGTATTGTCATTGATCTCACTGTAATTGCCTTGTACTGATAGTAAAGTTATTTTTTCCAAAGCTTATCCAGCTC
>NW_010425341.1:23837-25119 GCF_000710305.1 Buceros rhinoceros silvestris
CAGCAGGAACCAGCAGCTCAGCAACAGAAACCTAAATCAGCCTCAAGGGAGAAGCACCAAAATAAATAATCAACACTGACAATAAATGTCAAAGGTGGGGAGGAAGGAGGTGCTCTGTTTCTCATCTGTCATCAGCCAGCTACTTAGATGAACCTAAGACGGCAGAAACATTGTTATAAGAAGAAGTGTTTTAAATCACAAAAAAATACTTTAAACAAACAGTTCTATCAAAAAGAAAGATAAATTAAGCTGGTAAATGATCGTACTGACTCTTAAGTCTGAGGCAATCTTTATTTCAGAACAGTTTCTTCAAAAATATTAGATTAACGTGGTGTCGGGCAATTGATCTTTTCTTCTTCCTGGAATTACATATCAGTTTCAGACATTTGAAGACTCATCCATTTCTGACTGTGATTTGACAAATAAACTGGATGTTTTTAGAAGAGATTAAAGAGTGATTCACAAATCATAACTGCCTAAATAATATTTCGGGTAACTTTTAGCACAAAAGCACTTTATGGGCAAGGTAACTGGTAACAGAAAGACCTTTCCTTGTCATGAGAAAGCAGAAAGCCTGGCTACTGAGATAGATTAACAATGGGCAAGTGTATTTAGACTAATGAGTCTTGATGGTATCAGGTTAACATATGGTAATTTAGTAATAGACCTTACTATAGTTTTTTCCCCTTCTTATCCCATTTAAGTCTCCAGAATTTGGATAGTTCCAGTTAAGAGAGTTATATAGGCCTTGTTGGCAAAGTGTGGTTAAAGAATACAGCTTTTAAATAGAATTAAATATCTTTATGTCCTTGAGTATGCTCCTCCTTACAAAGAGTGGTTGAGGGAACAGGGGTTGTTCAGTGCAAAGAAAAGGAGGCTCAGGGGAGACCTCCTCACTCTCAACAGCTACCTGAAAGGAGGTTGTAGCAAGATTGGAGTTGGTCTCTTTTCCCATGTAGCAAGTGTTAGGATGAGAGGAAACAGCCTCAAGTTGTGCCACAGGACATTTAGATTGGATGTTAGGAAAAATCTCTTTACAGAGAGGGTGGTCAAGCATTGGAACAGGCTGCCCAGGGAGGTGGTGGAGTCCCCATTCCTGAAGATATTTAAAAGTCATGTAGATTTGGTGCTGAGGGACATGGTTTAGGGACCCTCGCAGTCCAGGGTGAACAGTTGGACTCGATGATCTTAAGGTCTCTTCCAACCAAAATGATCCTGTGATTCTGTGAATTAGACTAAGAACTTGACATCAATGGGAGTGTAAGACGAAGCCTTCAGCAGG
>NW_010425341.1:25286-26696 GCF_000710305.1 Buceros rhinoceros silvestris
GCTTGAAAGATTTGAAATACGTGAAAATAATCAATAGATAAAGAAGATAAAGTTACATCAGAGCGTTCAGCCTAAAAATTATGCAATAATTTCAGCTTTGTGTAGTTTAATGGGAAATCAAGTTTGCTAGGGAGCTCTGGAGAGTCTTTCAAGACTCTGAAAAATTGACCTTCTCATGCTAATTCAATTATTTATACTCACGTGAACTCAGTTTGGAAAGAGAATGTGTGTTGTCTTGGTGAAATGCACTGTTCAAGTTTAATGCTGAGTAGGAATGAAAGGCTGATCCGTGCAAAAGCATACTTGAGATTTTATGCTGCTTGAAATATACAAAGGATCTTTGAATAATCTTTTAGAAAATTTTCAGAATGAAGTGGGGGGAGGCAGGGTCAGGGACATGACAGAAGGGCAGATTTTTCATTGTGTTTTTCCTTCGCTGCTCTTCTGACATTGCAGATCTGCACAGAATCTCATTTTATCTGTACGAATACTTATTCTATTTTTCTGCACTGAATGAAGGATAAGATGAGGATGGGATGGGGATAGCAGAAGGTAGGATGTAAGAATATCAGATATGTAATATATATTGCCAAGTTCCTTCTGTTCATTATTGATAGAAAATTGTCTTCATGTAGATACCTCAAAGGAAGTGTCAAGGCTTACAGTTTCTGCAGCTGACAAAGTATACATTATTACAATTTCTTTTAATGAATTGCCATCTAGGTGAAAAGTGTCAATTGCCATAAATTTTAGGGATTGTGTATAATGTCACCACTAGAGTCTGTCATCATCAATCTTCAAATACCAATATTTCAATACAAATTTATACAACTGTCTGGCTCCTGTAATTGATCTTGTATATTGCTTATCCCTTACAGCTTATTTAACAAAGTAGATTTAATTTCCTGTTGTACTTGCGTACTCAGTTTATTATTTTCAAATATTTTAAAAATCCATTAAAAAATCTTGAATTGGTTTTTGTACCAGCTTCTTCACTGAAGTCTGAATTAATCACTTCCTTTGTTTTTGAGATAATATTAATCTGAGATGCTGATGGGTTTCTAGTCTGTAAGTCAGTGTAGAAATACATAATTCTTACTGAATTTTACCTCTTTACTGGTTGCATCATTCGTGATCTGGTGGGTCATAATAGGTAGGAGCCTTGGTGACAATGGAAAATAATTGGCTTTACTTTAAATAACCTCTGGACAGTTAATAGAGGCCCATAACATAAAAACTGATGGGTCCTTTTCCCTTTCCACCCTTTCAATATTATAAAGTTTACTAGAAATTTCTGCGTAAATTTCCACCAATACAGTCAAACACATAAAGAACTGATCTATCTGAAACTCTCCTGTAGTTTTCAAGTTGAGACACTTTTTTCTCTTTTGCTTAAAAAAGTTACTGTTC
>NW_010425341.1:26835-28729 GCF_000710305.1 Buceros rhinoceros silvestris
TAAGATTATCTAAAGCTAGAAACTTCAAAAAGAAGAAAAAAAGAAAAAATCTTAGACAGGAGCACTGGAAACCATGTTCAGATCATACAAGCTGAGTTTTGTTTAGGCAATATTCAGATAAGAGCACTCAGATATGTATCAAACTTTTTTTTTAATCATGTCTTAATGAAATCATATAATTTTTATGGATAAAAGAGGCCCTATAGAACTCAAAATTCCCTCATACTAAAAGACGTCAAAAGAAGGAACTGGTCAGTCATGAGAACACAATTGGAGATCTTTCTGTGCAACAACAGTGAGAAGATACTCCAGTCTCCACCATTTAGTATTCATAGCTGGAATCCCCTCCTGTTTCTGTCACAAAAGACAAATAGTACCTGTTCTGCCTCTACTGCAAGATTTACGTAAAGGCACTTATTCTGGGCTTAGTATTGCTGTAAGACAGATATACTGCACAGCTACCAGCAGTGATGTGGACAGACGTAATGTAAGAAACATGAAAGGAGGATCTCATTTGCTGTGGATTATCCAACTGCTAGTTTCTTTCATTTTATCTTACTGATTTTCAATAGGAACTAACTTTTTTTCAATGTATATCATAAATTATTCATCTGCATCCTGGACATGTATTTTCTGCATCCTGGACATGTAAAATCACAAGTGCTTTTCCCTCATCCTTATTTGCTTAAAATAATGAACCCAAGGAAGCTTCAGTCCTATGAGAAAAATCCTAGTCCAGCTTTGTAATACACTAAAAGGAAGCAGGACTTAAAACGCTCCAACCATACCTCAGAGGATTTCCTCTAGAAGTTCTAATTCCAGAGAAAGAAGCATATTCTTTTTTTTCCTGTTAAATAGGATAACAAAACTAAGGACTTAGTTAAAATACTCATCTTGCCTTCTCTCTGTTTTATTGTTGGTTTGGGTTGGGGCAGGAGGGAAGAAGGTTTTTTTCTATTTTCTTAATACTCTGCTTTGCAGATTATTGAGCTGTCCCAGAAAGACAAGGTGCTTTGTATCTCCTGATATCAATTAAGTTACTTTTGATTTTATCAATTAAAACTGTAATGTCAGTACACCTTTTTTTTGCTTCAATACACCAGGCAATGAATTGATAACTTGTCAGTGCTCTGACAACTGGCATCCACTTGCATTACCCACAGGCACACAAAGAAGTTGAAATTAAACAGGCTGTCATTAGGAATGAAAAATCTCACCTCAGGCATAAAAAGAAACAAGAGAAAGCTGTAGTTGTAATACTTGGAGATGAACATCAAATCTGTTGCTTTATTTCTGAAACAACAGCTGATGTTTATGTTGTACCATTAGAATGGGTACACATCTGTTCCATATTTCATCATCTGGAAAGGTCAATTAAAAAGAGTAGCCCAAAATGGTGGATTTAGTTTCTAACAGCAATGTAGCAAGGAAGTAGTAACTCATCATGGATGCATCTTAAAAGGAAATTAGGGAGCAATTTAACAGATTAAAACTCAGTTCATCCTTATATGCTACCATTTGAGACTGTTTCTAATTATTTCTTGCCTCCTGGTTTTCCAATGGTTTTTCATTTTCTCTTCTATTTAGAGACCTCTTGGTCAAATTCTTTTCTCATTTATACCAATATAAACCTGGAAAAAGCCCTTTCCATTTAATTGAATTATTTCTGATTTACTTTAGTGATTCTGGGAACAGAATATGACCCTTCTTCTTTAGCAGTAAACAAACTGTCCTTGATTTTGAAACCATGCTGAATCAAGATCAGACGGAGAGGCTTTCTACTTTGTAGGAAGGTGCTGCATTGAAACGCCTGGGATTTTATATTACCTGCCAAACAATTTAACTCTGAATGCCTTAAAATTAATCAATGTGGTTTCAGAGCCAACAGAAGTAC
>NW_010425342.1:0-5763 GCF_000710305.1 Buceros rhinoceros silvestris
TATATATATATTTTAAGCCAAATATTAATAGATGGGCATCGATCTGAATTCTGATTTTCCTCAGAATTTTGCAATTCTGACTGATGCTTAGCATAAACCTTTGCTGTTTGGCCACTTCTAATGTATCTCAGTGCCATTTTGCTTCACTGATGGGGTGTGCCGTGCAGGATATGTCATACAATTGGTTTTGTAGCTGATAGTAAGTGACTCTCAGCAAGAACCTGTGCTTACTACTTCACTTGCAGAAATTTTAATATTCCCACTTGAGGGAGCAGTCATGCAAAGTCTCATACCTGTGAACAGCTTAAGCCATGTGAGTATTTCTTCACTGATTACCCAAGGATTATGTGCATGTGCAAGCCTTTCCTGAATTCAAATATATCATCAGGGTTTTGGTTTAAATGTGTATCCTAACGTCTGACTCACTTAAATCTTCCAGATTGCAGATATTATTTTCACTTGTAAAACAGGTTTTCTCACTTACATAACTGGCATTTCTCTCCACCCCTGCCAGCAAACACCCAGATAAATATATTACAAAAAGGCAATGTCAGCTTGTAGCCAGCTTGAAAGCAAAGTTCTTTGGGAACAGCGAACAGCTCAAAGGCTAGTAGCAGTGCAGTTGAAACCATTGCCATTACAGCACAGTTCAAACAGGCAAACAAGAGAGATAAGCAAGGGTATGTATATTAAAGACTTCTGGTGGGCTTCTTGGAAGTACACAGCGTAGTCCTTCCTCTGTTCCCCATGAGGTCAGTGCAAATTTCACTACTGACTATAAGAAGAAGCAATGTTCATACAAACCTAAATAGTTTCTCAAAACTAATGTCAAGCCTGTCTGAGGTTCATCTCAGTCTCTGGCTGTCTTTTTATTGCAGATGTTGATGTTAGAGTACTCACACATAGCAGGGATGATGGAACACTTTTCAACATGGCTGAAGGACGAGCCCTGAACTCACAGCTCACTTTTGCTAGAAATCTTCCATTTTGAACAAAAAATGAGAATGTTAAATACAAAAAGAACGGAACATTCGATTTTCTTTTCCAACAAAAAGAACTGAAAACTTCTTAAGAATTTAAGAACTATGACTAAAATAATTTTGATTTTTAACACTCTCCACCTCTTTCTTTCTCAACAAATGTTTTGACAAATAAAAAGAAGTGGATTTTTTTTTTTTTTGCCATCAGCTGTCCCTGTGAAAAAATATCACACAAACTAAAAAGAGCTTAATTTGTCTCAGTGAAATAAATGAAAAAAAGATAATTTCTCTGACCACTGGTTGTTTCTCTCATCTGATTAGTAATAGGCAAAGGAGTTTAATACTTCTAGGTCAGTGATTTGAATTGGGGTTATTTAAGTAGTGTGTGTGAGATGGAAGTTCATTATTACTTTTTGTTATTAATTATGGTTTTTGGTTGACTTGCCTGAAATGATTGAGCTATATTCAGAGTCTAAATTCCACCTTTGGTGCTGTGTATAGCTTTTCCTTCAGCTGTCTCTTTCAGATGTTCCCTGTCATTGAGGCTTAGGTGAAATTTTGGCCACCACAATATAATTGTTTCAAAGAAGACTACAGGAGTTCAGTGCCCAAATTCAACTGAAGCTTAAAGAGAAGATTATTCTAAGCTTAAAGACTTCACAAGTCCAGAATATCTGCCTCCAAGAAATTCTGTGTACCTTTGGATAAATTACTCATTTTGCTCTTCTATATTGTATATACTTCTGTTCCCCAGTGTTAGCTAAATGTTTAAATAAATTAATATACATTTAAATAGGTAAAAATGATGAAATATTTAATTGTAAACAGGTAAACTGAAAATGGGAGGTTTGGGTTGTTTTTGTTTTTTTTTTTTAATCTAAATATAACTAGATGACTTGTATAGAACAAATGGGAGAAAGATTCAGTTTCTGTAATTGTAGCCACCCAGAATTTGGGCACCTAAACTAAGCAGTTTGTCTTGACTCCCTCGGTACTGAGTATAAACAGAGAGACCCCTCCAGGGAATGAGCCATCCTGTATGCCTTCTGTCCTATTCTTAGACTAAGTGTCTATATCTCCCGGATAATTACGGCGAAAGCCTATCTGACAAAGATACCTTTTAGAATTTTAAAATTCAGTAAGCTCATCCTGCCCTATCATTACTGGCCCCTTCCCATAATCCTTGCACCAGGAATATCTGAGGACTGCAAGGAGAAGAAATACTTCCCCTCTTCAATGTCTACCACCCTCCAAAAGGTGACCTCTGATGTGGTAGATAAATGGGGGAAAACAGCACTTTCATTTGTTTATTTTGTATGAGTGTGGCTATAAAGAAGCATCTTCCAAAAGAAGAAAATGCATTTTTCTTGAAGCAATAATAGAAAATACAGGACTATCACTTGATATCTGGAAAAATCACACAGAGCATAGCTGTGGAACAATGACTATTTAATCCACATTTAATTTGTGTCACCATTGTACATTGATTATCCATTATCCTCATGCAAATGGCATGACTTATCCATTGAAACAGCTGTGCATTGTTTTTAATTTTAAGTGAATTCTTTTAGTGCTCCATGAAAGGTGTCAGATTAACAGCCCCAGGGACTGAAGGACTCTGTTTATCCACAGAGCATATTCGAGCGATAATGATGCATCCACTCAAGCAGCTGCCTCAGCTGTTACTTATCTCGAGGGTTTGTTCCACTGCTCATAGGGCCAAATCATCCCCTGCACAAATAAAAAACAAGCAGACTTTGGGCCTATAGATGGAGAATGAGGGTATTTAAATCCTAATGTCTTCAGTAATAGTATGTTCCTGTGAATTTAGGAGATCCTGTGTGAAACTGGGTAAACAGAGGTGTAAGGTAGCAGTCTTGGAACAAGTGTAAAGTACAGCCATGTTTTTAATACTGCTTGCCATTCTCACAGCTTCTAAAAAGGTGATATATCACCGTCAGAAAAGAAATGTAAGAAAAGGTGACAAAAACCATTGCAGATGGGTGTTGTACAGGAAAAGACTCAATAGTCAAACTTGGAAGCCTGGGAAAATGATGATCATGTCCGAGGTTTCTCACAGAGGACTGTAGAACCATGTACAGAATGGAAAAGGGAAAGGGAATACTGTATCATTAGTCTTTAAAATACAGAAATCAGGGGGTATCCAAGAATTTTAGACAAAGAAATTTGGAAATAAATGATGGTCATTTTCATGCAACACAGAATTAAACTGGGTTTCTCATCACCACAGGATGTTTTTGAGGCTCCAACTGGCTTTAAAAAGGCAGTAGACAAATCCAGCAAGAACTGGTCCCAGGAGGCTATTAAACACTGTGCATGTTATTTTCCATTCAGGAAGTGAGCTGCCATGAGCTGCCAGAATGTGGGGGAATGTATCAGCAAGAGATCACTCTGTAGCTGTTTTGCCTGAATTATTCTTTCTCTATAAGTCTTTCACCGCTCAGTTTTGGAGAGTGGATCCTGCTCTGGAAGATCTTCGTTAGAGAAACTTTGATCTCAGAAATCATTGCCTTATTTGTGGTGAAGTCTCTTTTTTATCCTGGTAGGAAATTGCAGATTGCATTTCCACGTCCTGATTCGTATTCTAAATCTTGATTTTCCTTCTCCATATAAATGAATTTTCTCATTGATATAAAAAAACTTCACAATTGTTACAGTGCATTAAAAGATACTGAAAGGGAGATGGAGAGAGACAAAATTCAGTTTTGTGCACCAACACTATTTTGGGCATGATAAGGGAAAATGTAGCTAAGAGATTATTCTGGAAAGTTGCTGACCTCTCTGCTCTGTGGTCGTGTCTCAGTGTTTGATCACCTCCCATTCTGGTTTTGCTGGGATGCACATCTTTTGATGGGGTTGGTGAAATAAGTCACCTTTGAATTTTCTTTAATTACAAACAGAAAAAAAAATACTCTGATTGCAGCATAACTTCTGTTTAGCAGAGCATTGAGAATACAAGTTGGAAATTGTGGCTCGTAAGTCTGAGATAGATGCTGATAGGAGGACACTGGAAGTATTAGAAGGAAGCAGATACAGACTGTATCTGTATTTAGTATTTTGTATTTAGTATTTAGTATTACAGCTCTCCTGTTCATTATTTTAAACAAATCTGTATGTATGTGTGACTGTGTATGTATGTGGTTTGGGGTACAGAACAGACGTAAGAAACAGTTGTAGCAAAGAAAGGAAACACAGGATTTTTCTGTCATCATCAGCCCACTTATGTTTAATCTTGAGTCCTTTGTACGCTAAGCGCTTGCCTGAGTAGATAAGACAATAGGTACTCCTTTTCAGGCAATGAGAGCAACAAGAGAGGTAAATAGGCTCTTTCCATAACTTTGCACATAATTGTCAGAATTCCTGATGTGTTCCCAAGCCATCAGAAGCAACAGAATTCCAGGTGGGATGCCTGAGGAGACCCTCGATATTTTGTCCTGTTCTGCACCTTGGATACATCAGGCCTCTTCAATTACAAACTAGGTTTTCCAAACCCCACACAATCCCTACCCTAAGTATTGGCTTTCTGTCTTTATTAAGAGGCTTTCTTACGAGTGGGTAAAAAAAAAATATAAAAAGGAGGATTAAAGGACATTAACGTGGGAGGCTGGATATTCATACATTCTTCTGTGTGTGTTTGGGTCACTGACAACCTAACTACAGTTCAGGTTTCAAGATATTAATAGTATTCGAGGAATAATATATTATTCTGTAGAATTCTATAATATATACCTATAATACATCATCCCATTATAGAAGAAAGTTTTCTATTCATGTCAGGAACTATCTTTTACGTGAGAGAACAGGCAACTTTAACTGCAAGCAAAGCAGGTAGGTGAGAAAGGCAGCAGATTGATACAGGGAACAAACTCATGGCCTTGAGCAAGACAGAGAAGGAGATAAAGAATATTCTTTTACTGACTTTAGTGACCTATGTCAGAGCCCTGGTCTCTGGCCAGCTGGGGTGATTGTCTCTGGAAACTGGACTATATAACAAACTGTCCCCACTTTTTTGATTGTGTGGGTTTTGTTTTGTGGATTTTTTTTTTTCCTAGACAACAGAACCAGATGCCTCACTCTTCACTAAACCTTCAAACAAAATAGTGTGTGCATAGGGCATGTTGTGAAGGCATCCACAAACAGACAGCAGAAGCTACCTAAAATGTGGATTTATTGCAACCAAAAATAACCCAGCACTCTAACAGACCAACATAAATTAAAAGTTTGGAGTCAGGTGGGAATATACTGCTATACAAGTAATTGGTAAGTTTTGCAAGTATTCTTTTTAGAAACATGAACCAAAATGTGTGCACTTTGACTCATAAAAGGAGAAACCTCCCACTCCAGTGTACTCAGAAATGGGATCACTCACCCAAAAGGGGACAAGGGGTCACTCAAGGATATATCCAGAAGAAATATTCACTCACCAAAAGGAGATGGTGAGAGCTTACTCAATCCAGGGAAGTTTCCTTGGACTGTGTCCCAATCTAAGGGAAGAGTTGCCAACAGCAGACCCACTGCTCAAGGAGGACTGAACTCAAATCGGTTCTCCACCGTGTCACCGGTTTGGCCGCGCCTGACCCAAGGTCCGATGATGATAATACCCTTCCCTATCCCACCAGAGATAGGGGAAGGGAGGAAAGAATTAGTGAGACTTCTGAATGTTTTGGGAAACTGAAACAAGGTTTAATAACAGCACAAACAGGGATATATTAAATACACAAGAGAACCAGTGAGATATTGAGGGTTTTGGGAAGGCGAGGGT
>NW_010425342.1:5943-37604 GCF_000710305.1 Buceros rhinoceros silvestris
ACAGTGAACCCTGACCGGCAGCAGTGATCTGAGACGGCGGCAGCCACGTGGCTCTGCCGTGTGACTGGAACACAGGAACCCATGCAATTACAATATTCCCGACCCCGCGAGTAAGAGTAGAATCAGCACAATCCTATCAGTCTCTAGAGTGGATTGAGGCAAAAGCAAAAGCAAACAGCTCTCGGGTGTGCTGGCAGTCCAGGCTCGGCTTGGCGCACTCCGGGCATGCAGCAGCGGACGCGCGGTTACCTTGCCGAGAAACGGTGGGGTGCAGGCAGTGGCAAGCAGTGGCGCGGCTGAAAGCGACGAGCAGGCAAAAAGCTCGGCTCCAGTGCCCGGCTCGGCTTTTCTGGACGGCGGTCAGTGCTCCGGCGATGCTCATGGTGCGTGGCGGCGGCAGCTTTGGAGCGCGGCGGCAGCTTTTCGCAGCGAGAGCAGCTGTCCCCTGACGCGGCAGCAGCGAAACACAGCAGGGGGGCAGGCAGTGAGCTGGCGATGGCTCTAGCGGTTCCTGGCGCGGCTGCTGGAGTCCAGAGGGAGTTGCTCCAATGTGGTCCAGGGTGGGAAGAGAGTGCATAAAGACAGACCTAACGCGGGTGCGGCGCGGATTTTCAAAGCAGAAACAGCGCAAAAATCTAACAGACCCGCGAAGACTTTAAACTGACGAAAAATGGAGATGCAGCTGATGTCACATGGCAGGGAATGCAACTGGTTAATTTAAAGCAAACTTCTTCTGAAACAGGAGAAGTTGCTAAGACATCACACACCGGTACTCCATCTGTACCCTAGTCGAGCCTGACCTGTGGTCAATCTAATTAGCTGGGGACAAGCATATGCCAAAGACAGGCTAAGGCCTGAAACAGTGATGAAGGTTTAACGGCCCTGAAGCCTTGATTTTTGTGGGGTCTTTGCAAGATCCAGTTGCCAAGTTTTTGTCAGAGTGGGTACCTCTGCCACAGGGCAGGAACCCAGGCATGAAATACGGATCAAAGTGTAGTTGTCCTTTTGAGATCCGTTAAGCTCTGTGGCCAGCAGTAGACCTTCTTCAAGGCATCTCCTGATGAAGATACACAGAATGTCTTATCTGAATGAGTTACCTAACTCTAACACACTGCTTTCTGCAAACACGTGCACATATCTTATTACTGGAAGTCAGATTATGCAGCCAGTGCATCATTGTGTCTTGGGGGAGTGATAACATAAGAAACGGGACTTGGTTTTTCCTGATCTGCCCTTCATTTTCATCAAAAGCACTTCACTGTCATGTGCTAGCAGGAAATGGAGGCGGAACCACTGCAGAGCAGGACTGGAAATGAAAACAGCACACCTAAGGAGAGATGTGCCTCTGCCTGGGAAGCTTACTAAAAAAAAAAAAAAAAAAAGGGGGAAGTCTTAAATTACCCATGGATAATGAGAGCTTCCTCTATCCCATTCCTTTACCTGCACTCCGCGTTCAGAAGGCAGTAAATGAGACATCATTACTCTTCCGAGGAGTTCTTCCTCATGCTGCCTCCACGAACCTTTCCCTCAGTCATCCAGAGACCTCAAGAAGCTCCATCCCACATCATCATGGTTCACACTAGTGGAACTGTTTAGACAACTTTTTCAGCTACCTTATACCAGGCAAGAGCAATTGACTCAATTTGACAATTGCTTTGGTCAACAAACTGTAAGAATGAAATATCTACTAAGGTTACATCTGAAGGACACATTGCTCAATCCATCCATTACTTGTAGTCTTTTAAATGAATTACAGATATTGCTAAACAAGGGAATAAAAGCAAGTGAATAGTGTCTTAACAATTGTCTCTTTATATGCTGATGTTCTCTGGGCACAGAAAAAACAGAAGTTTGACAGGACACTCCTTGAAAGACCCTTTACCTCAGAACTAAATGTTATCTTCCCCAGCAGATTTTAAAAATCATCTCTCCTGAACCACATTTTAATCTCCATTACAGAAAAAAAAAAAAAAAAATCACAACAGAAAACTCGAACTGGAAAACTCAAATGCTTTCTGAAAATTAATGAATCATTGCAAATGACCTTGTTTGCCTTAAAAATATACCAAGGTGCTTTTCAGAATGTTGGTTATAACCCTTTTCTTGTTAAATGAGTAGTCAGATAAGACATTCTTGACTGAAGCATACTGTGAATCTGGGAAGGTCACCTCAGATGTACTTTCCATTGCTGATATAGATTCATAGATTTTAAGTCCAAAAGGGACCTTGTGTAACTCCTCCTGCATAACACAGGTCAGATAACTTTGCTTGATAATTCTGCATCAAATCAAATTGAAAGCATACCAAGGAATGCAGATATTACTTTATTTTCCACTCTGTAACCTCTCTCAGCACTACACACGTATGTGTGTGTGTCCCTCTCTTTTCCAAGACTTCCTCAGATCACACAGAGTTCAGAATAACTGCCTATTATAGCTTCGAGTGAAAAGTGGTAAAGTGAAAAAAAAATATAATGGTTAACAGCAGCTGGTTTGAGAGTAAAACAGAGGAATGGAGGCAGTAGGTCACAGAATAAATGTGACAGAGAACAGAAAGTAATGAGTATGCCTCTGTATTTCCAAAACCTCCATTCAAATTAATGCTTACTATGCTTACTACGACCTACCTACCAGTAGGTCATAGATGAAAATGAGTTGGGTGGTTCCACCTCGTTCTGGACCCTGGTGGGCATTTGTCAATATCACCAAGTAATCCCTAATAGTCAGGACGCATTTAGTCCATCAAGTCCTTTATGTGAACTAACAGGAAAGCTTTCAGGTCAGAACTGGTGTGAGCAAGAAGTACATGCTATGGGATATAACAACTTCGGTGAGGCTGCCCTGAGTTTTCTATGTGGAATTAGAAAATTTGTCCCAGATTTGGCATTTTAACTCAAAGGACTGATGTATTTTTGAAGGAAAACTTTCTCGTGTTTTACACAACAATCTGGTGAAAGCTGATACCAGTTTTTTAGACCTATTTATATATCTGTTTATTTGACTGAATAGAACAAATCAAAATCCCGTCTGTTCTCAGTTAATTTGTGAAGAGTTGCATCATAGATACATGCACATGCAATGCACTGACTTTAGGAGCAAGAGAGGGATTCTCTTTTCCTCATTCCAAACTTTTCCTCTTACTCCTCCAGGATCTCAAAGATGAACTTTTCATGCGGGTAATGAGCTTGTCAAAACAGAATACGTAAGTACAGAGCCTTACCACTGCCTGACTGCTGCACTGACATGCCCCAAGGTTAAAATTTTTTCTCTGTTTGCACTAGGGCATTTCTGGGCTCCTAAGTTTTGCTAGAAAAGGCATGAAATTCTCTCCCTTCCCAACAAATAACTAACCTGAAATCACGTAAGAAATTATCTAACCTTAGTCACTGAATTGCCTTTCTGATCAATTCTCTTTTGAATATCCTACTCTGGGTTATTTATTGAGGCACGGTAAGAAAAAGACTTATTCAGTCTCTTGGAAGCTGTCCAAGGTTCATTTTTATGCAAAGAATAGCTCATCTTCTTTAAAAGAGGAAAAATTAATTACTAATGAGCATTAAAAAAAAATCAAGAAAAATTACTCAGCTTTAGTAACACATCACTGCATCAACTTTGTCTGAGAATTTTGAGTAGTTTTCATAAAAGCTTATTCCAAATTTCGATGCTCTTTTCTGATGGTGTGGCAAAGCGGTGGCATTATTGCAGAACAATAATAATTTTTGTTTGTACCGTCTTTCATTAATACCCCTTATAAACATTATTTAATTAAGACATACAACACTCCAGAAGTTAAATAATTGGGGTTTTTTTTCTTATTTATCTTTATCACTGGCACTGATATATTACTTTGAGAAAGCACCAGTTTCTCAAGCCTTTTTTCAACTTCTCTAGTAGAGATATTGCAATTTCTAGTGGGGAACTACCATGAAGATAAGATTGGTTACACTGACTATTGTATGGAGCTAATTTAAAGTGGAGCCTATACCTGAGAAAGTAAAGTACCTTTGGAGGGCAAATCAGAGATGATTTAGTCATAGCTCTTTCTCACATTTACCCACTGGTAGACCTGGTGAATACCACCCTTTCTGCTCACACAAGGAAATTAAAGGATGTGCCTGAATACTGGAAAAGCATCATCTGCAGTTCTAAAGAGCTGGACTCACCCCTGCAGGACATTGACCCAGGTCAGCTGTCATTCTCTCCTGAATCTCTCCCTAAATCAAATTTAATACAACAGCCTCAATGGCAGAGAAAAATCTGGGGATTCATTTAATTTACTGGCATGGATGGAGCCAGGGAGTCCTAGCTGTTGTATGACTGTAATGCTAACATCACTACAAAACTGGCATCCTGCTACATGGGAAAAAATATATCTTACAGACGGAGAGTTTAAAGAGAAGTTGGAGCAGCTTGTGATCTGTAACACATTTGGCGATGAGGAAGTTGGACCCTGTCAACTGAAGCTGACTCCTGTACGTTTTCTTCTTTACCGTCTCTGGCAGTGAAATGCTTTAACACTTTGCTGGTTCTTTAGAATGAGATCCTAAAGCATGCAGCTGGACAGGAGACCAAATATTGATGGTGTCTTGGTAACCTCAGGGAGAGACTGTGCACAGCCAGGACCATGCTGAAAGGCACTTGAATATATTCATTTTATGGAGCAGTCTTTAGTTCCCTGGTGAATCTGTTTGTAGAGGTTTTGGAAAAGAATGGAGACATTGCATTGTACTCCATGGCCTCCCTTTGGAGAACTTGGACATTATGAGGAATTACAGTATGTTTGCTTCTTGACTTTTCTATTTAATCTCTGGAAGGACAGGTCTAATAAAGCTGGTATGGGTCATCTGAGAAATCTCTCATTGATTATTAAGTAACTTAAATCAGGGTGAATTTTATCAAGATAGTCTGGCCCACTGGACCAGGAAATATAGATGCAAGTAACCCACCATCTCAAATCTTAATGGAAATAAAATCAGTAAGTTACACAAAGATTGCATTCTGAGTGACAGTCATCCAGTCGTTCTTACTCGTGGCAGGTTCTGCCTGGACTACCAGGCTTTGAGTTGACTGCAGTCAACACTCTGGCAGTTAAAAATGCACTCGGATAATACTGACTGATACAGCCTCACTCAGTTGCCGGAAAGGTTTGGTTCTGCTTTACCTCCTCTTCTATCGTCCCATTCCTTCCAGTCTCCTTGTTGCTTACTTACCTAACTATTCAATGAGTTTATCACATTAATTCTGCAGAAAACCAAAGTAACATCAGTAGCAATTACAAAACGAAAAATTGAATTGTTAATAAAAGGGTGAGAAACAGTACATCTGATACTACTCACAGAAACAATGTGTGGGAGGACAAGGAAGTACAATATGATCCCCTTTTGGTGGCCGCAGGTTATGAAGCTGGCTAAGATCTTCCATTCAACAGGACCTGAGAGGTCTGATAAACTCAGACAGTTTACAACAGACGCAGGATTTGCACCATGAGTGCGTAAGAAGGCAAAATAATTTTACAGTTTTTCTTGTCTGTCCTTAGCAATTCTGTCTGAAGACAGATCTTCAGTGTTCTGCCTGCCAAGCACATACTTGCCTTTCTATCTCTACCTGCTGTGGCTGTCCCATATGCTAACCTTTTATTACGAGCTTCTTTGATCCCTAAATCACATTTAATCATATTCTTATCTACTTTCGTGGATCAGTGCATCTTCATTCTTGACTCTGTATCTAACAGGACATTCAAGAGGAAAAATGAAGTCACAGAAGAGTAGTTCAAATTTCTTCTTTCCTGAGAAAGAGATTCCAGAAGTGTTCACAACAGTGGTTTAAAATAAAATATGATTATCAAACTAGTCAGTGCTGTAATTCAGATTTTAACTTTAGGAAGACTAAAGAATGCATTCTTGATAGGAACTTGAGAGTGAAACTACTGTCTTGAAACTAGTAAAGGAATGCCTTTAATGTACTCAACAGACTCAGAAAGTGTTAATGTGTCCTCAGAACTGGTGGAACTGTGCAAAAGTGCAATAATTGATGGACTTTAATTATTCTTGAGAAGACAGATGAGCAGTCCTGTGGGGTGGGATTTCCTCAACTTAAATTGTTATCATTTCCTGCAAGAGAGCTGAAGTAACTGATTATATATACTACCTCATCCCTACTGCAGGGTAAAACATGTCACTGTAGTCACTGCAATCCACGGTCTTTTCAGTCAGTCCTATGCTTTAATAAAGAATTTAACCAATCTTTTTCTCCTCAGATAAATCAATGCAAAGCAGAAATAAAAAAAAAAAAGTTAAAGAAAAGGTAATAAAGAGTAAAATGGGAAGATAGAGGCTTGTTTCAGAAATCATGACCTATTAGGAAAGAAAAGAAAAAAGAAAAGAAACTTTAAAGGCATTTGTAGTATGATGGATGAAAATCTGAGAGTAATTGAAAAAAATAGTAACACTGAACGCTGTCAGAGCAAAGTGACACAGAGAAAAAATGAAAGGGGGGTTAGAAAGAATGAGTTCGGCAACAGGAAAGTTTTAGAATGTTAAATTTTAGTTGAATTATGAGCTCTGGGTGTCCCGGTCCTTTCACTGAAGTTATTGCAGTCATGAACATTCTGTGCTTTAAAATTAAATATTGGTAAATCTAATTGTCTGCTGTGAAGTGGAACCTAGAATTACTGTATCTTAAAGCTATGAAGCAGAGTAGCAGGAGGGGGAAAGATTGGATCCGTAGCCTATAAACAAGGCTCTTTTGAGACTCCAAAGAAGCCTTTAAGACACGTCTTCTCTCAACAACTTCTCTGTCATCTGCCCAGTGACACAATCAGAATTACAGTTCATTTCAGTGCATAGCACTTTGTTCTCCCAAGTAATCCCTTGGCATAACGAAGACATTGCTACACCTCTTCAGCGCGCACACACACACACACACACACACACACACACACACACACACACACACACACACACTTGCACACACTCCCTTTCTCTCCCTCTGTCTCTTTCATTCCCTTCAACTGTTCATGTTCTACCTCTTTTGGGCAAGTTTCAAGGAAATCACCAGCCACTTGTGCTTTACTCCCCTCCTTAGACACCTGAAATGAGAAGATGCTGAGATTCTGTGTTACAGAAGCAAAGGTCTGCACACCTGAATTGCAGTATAAATCCAAATCAGGTTTTTCCTCAGATTTGCCTTGCTAAGTAGCTTTGGCTTGGTTTGATGAGTGTTAAGAACCCTCCATGTTTTCCTATTAGCTGTATACAGTATTTAAATGGCAATATGATTGCTGTGAATTTATCCTGGTTTTGCTGGAATAGAATTATAGGCCTGGCATGATCTGCAGGACCTTAGCAGTTTCAAATCAGCCAGGACAGCTGACCCCAATTGGCTCATAGGTGTAATGCCAGACCGTAAACTCGACACTCATTATAAAGGGGGATCTCCCGCTTGGATTGATCCTACTCTTCCTCTTTCTTCTCCTCTGGCTTTTTTCCATCCCTGGAGAGGTTTGCTTTTCATTCCGCTCCCAAGGTCTGCCTTTCCATTTGTTGTGATTGCTCCACACTCGCTAGGCTAAGTATAACTTTGTATGCTCTATACCGGAAATGGTATTAATTTTGCTGTTTCATTGAGGCTGGATCGATGGGCTGAGGCCACTTGTATGTCCAATAAGGCAAGTGCCAGGTCTTGCACTTGGCTCACAATAACCCCCTGTAACGTTACAGGCTTGGAGAAGAATGGCTGGAAACTGCCCAGCAGAAAATTACTTGGTGGTGTTGGTCAACATCTGGCTGAAGATGAGCCAGCAATGTGCTAAGGTGGCCAAGAAGGTCAACAGCAGCCTGGCTTGTATCAGCAATAGTGTGACCAGCAAGAGGAGGGAAGTGGTTATCCCTCTGTTCTCAGCACTGGTGAGGCCACACCTCAAATTCTGTGTCCAGTTTTGGGGTCCTCCTTCCAAGAAGAACGTCAAGGTGCTGGAGCGTGTCCAGAGAAGGGCAGTGAAGGTGGTGAAAAGTCTAGAGCACAAGTCTTATGAGGAGCAGCTGAGGGCATTGGGGTTGTTTAGTCTGGAAAAAAGGAGACTCAGGAGAGACTTTAATCACTCTCTACAGCTACCTGAAAGGAGGATGGTGCAAGGTGGGAGTTGGTCCCTTCTCCCATGCAACAAGTGATAGGATGAGAAAAAAAATGTCTTCAAGTTGCTCCAGGGGTGATTTAAGTGTGTTATTAGGAAAAATTTCTTCACAGAATGAGTGGTAAAACATTGGAACAGGCTGCCCATCCCTGGAAGTATTTAAAAGACATTTAGATGTGGTGCTGAGAGATGTGGTTTAGGGACTATGGCATTATGGGGTGAACAGTTGGACTTGATGATCCTTAAAGTCTCTTCCAACTAAAATGATTCTGTGATTCTGTGATTCCGTAAAGCCATTTTCATTTCAACCTGTGGGTATCATCTCTTTTTCCTGATGTGTCTTCTCTGCTGGGGAGGGCTCATTGGGTGATAGCTGCTGTTGTTTAGCCCCAGATATGAGCTAAACATTGACGGATTTCCAAACACCTAATTTGTCATTACTGTAGTGTTAAGTGTCACAGCACCCATTTTGGGAGAACGTGTTGATTTCAGCCATAATTCACACAGTACCGGGAATCAGGAGCCAAAAGGCTTTTTAAAATATTGCTGTAAATCCACAAAAGAATGTTGACATTTATTTTCTCAGTGCTGCAATACCTAACTTTCAGACCCTTTGCCACCCTGTGAAATCTCCAGTCCCAGCCTGAAGACTGGGCTTTGTGAAAGTATAAAGGAGGAACATGGTACCACAAGAGTATATAGAGAGATCATCAAGGACAATCTCATGTGCTGAGAACCACCTAAACCAGCCAAAAAAGTACGGGGAGAAAGGGAAAAGGGACATTTGTTTACTTGCTTATTGGAAGCACGATTGTTTCCAAAGAACTTCTCTAGTGTCAAAGAGACCCTTGCCTCCATCAGAAAAGAGGAAATAACGTATTTACATGAGATTACAAACTATTTCTGAAGTTCATAGTAAATTTGAGGCTGTGGAGGGGGGAGCCCAGGGGAATACCTGTTACTTTATGTCCTTCCTGAAGCATAAAATTCAGCAAAAATTCAATAGTGCTGTCAAATGCCAAATAGGCAGGTCGATATGTTAAACAGGAAGTAGTGACACTTCTAAAGAAATGGTCCAAAGCTTACAGCCAGCCTGAGATATAAACTCTAATGATTTCACACCTTCATTCTTAGTCCACATGTGGAGTAGCGCTCTGACCGAGTAACGGATACTGCAGAATTTACAGCCTCCACTGATGGGATTTTTAAGTGTACGTTTTCATACTGCAGTTCTTTCACTCTCTTGAAATGCTTGTTATGTTCATTTCATTCTTATTAAAGATGAATGAAAAGCTAAAACCCTCACTGACACTACATCAAGTGTGTGAACAGGGAAGACAATCAAGTTTCCTGAATTTTGAAATCAGATAAATACATGACCAGTTTTACCTGTTCTTTCTTCTAAACCAGATAGGAAATACCAACTTGTTTTATATGACATCCTTAAACTAACCTGTTCTGGCCTAAATTTGCAACTCACAAAGCATCCTTGTTCCTGTCAGATTTCCTTTTGTTCAGAAGGAATTTAGTACTTCTGAAAAGTTTGATTTTTACAAACTTAATTGAGCACCTGAAGTACAATGACATCTGCAAGATGAAGGTAAGAATGCTCCTCTTTTTTTTTTTTTTCCTCATCTCAGGCCTATATTTTATTTATATGGTTAGCTCTAGAGAGTATGTGTTTCTTCTTACAGTGTTTATTCAGCAATAGCATTGTGGATTGAAATAGAAATAAACAACTATTCCAAAGCCCTGTAATAGAAAGTGAGACCCTCCTATATTCCTTTAACAGACTTTCCCAGCCCCATACACTATTGATACTTCATGTACATAAACAATATCAAAAACAGGTCCATCCATCCCAGTCTCAAAGACTCAAGCTGGGAGAGTAATCATCTATATGAGACCAGTTTCAAGGTAGACATGGCTTGAAAACATGGAATTGTGTTCTAGAGTAAGTATTAGTCCTTGGATCTGCAGCTGTTGTTTGCAATAAAATGGAAACTGCATGACCATTTCCTCTGTATGCCATTGAGGAAGTTTGTTTTTCAAATGTATAATACTCTGCACTAGTGCATTTCTTGAAAGGATGCTGCTAGACTGGATTGTATAATCTCAAACACTTTGCCACACTAATAGGCCTTGTAATACACCAGGTATACAGTGCATTGATGCAGATTAACAATATAAAAAGTTAAGATATGTTTTATATTAGCATTATTCCTAATGCTAATGTAATGTCAAACCACTAAGGCAGCATTGTTAGAGTGTTAGTACTGTAGATTGTAATGACAAAAAGAATTAGATGGGTTTTCTATGTTAAATCAATCATTAAATGGTGGTATAATTATTTGCTGTTAGTAAAGCTCTTTTCCCCCCTATTGTAAAATTGACAGTGTACAAAAGTAATTGCACTGTTTTCATTTCAGCAGGGCTCCTTAAGATTAGAGTTTGGGAGGAAAGATGTGGTACTCCTAATCCTTTTGACATTTCAGGAGGAATGCATGAGTAATATTGCATAGCCATGTAATTAATCAGCCTGGGTATCTGTGGTCTACAAAGCATGTATTTCTACTTGCATTAGGATGGGAAGGGTGAATGGTGGGTGGAAGAACTTCTACATTCTGCCCTTCTACTGTTTTAATTACACTGGCACATTTCCTCCAATAATTTCCTTTGTCAACTTTGTGAGTGTCTTGCATACTAAGATCGTGGCTAGATGACTCTTAGTTGAAATATTTTAGACTGTAATAGAGGAGCTTGATTGTTAATAAACCTAGTTTTTACCCTTGATACACCAGCCATCACAAAGATTTTATGGAAACGAGGTTTGGGAGTTCTGCCTGGTATTTGAATTTTCTCTGCTTTGTGGTGGCTATATTTAGAAGCAACAGAAGCACAACAATAGAGAAATACTGTAGTTTCTTTGGGACATCAGGGGCGTTAGATGGATGTTTTGTTTCTTCTGAGTAAGGTAAGACTAGCTTTCATAAATTTACACAGGGACAAGAACATGGCCCCTCCTGCCCTTCCTGCCTTTTCATGCCGGTTTCCAGTGAAAGTAAAATGCAAAGCTTTATATTTTCTCACAAAATAATGTTTATGTTTGCTATCCAGAAAAGGAATTTGACCTATTTAAATCACATCTTAGAATAATACTAACTCTTCTTGTAATGGTAGCAATCGGTTTTATGAAGTGGCACACAACAGTATTCTAGAACAATGATAAAATTGAAGAGTAATCTGGGATTTACTGAAAATTTGTATTCACCAAAATGGGAATGAAACACTAACTCAGAATAAAAATAAGCTTATGTTATTGCTTCCTACTTTGAAGAAATATGGCACCAGGTGGGCTTCTCAGAACATAAAAGGCAAAATTCCACAGAAAGAGATGTTGCCTCCCCTTAAGAGAAGCGTTCATAACCACCCAAGGATCTACCTCATCTTAAATCTGTAAGATGTGTTTTCTTTTTCCTGTTGAAGAAATGTCGATAATTATCTGGAAATCACAGCAATCATGAACATCAATTAAGAAGTCAGAAATATCTGTACCATTTGTAGTATGCTGCAGATACTAAAAATATTTGAATACTGCATGTCGTGTCATTGTGAATGAATTGAGGGATTGTAAAAAAATAAAATTTAAAAAAATAGGACGATTCATTAACCAACTCTACATCTTTACAGCCTGGTGTATTTTAACCACCAGACATATTTTCAAGGAGACATTTTTAAATCTGTGTATGAAGGTCCTTTCTATGACATCCTAAGTTCTGAACTGGACTTCCAACACACACATCAAGAACCCTATTAAACTTCATATAAACTTTGGTTCTGTTATATAAATATGAAGACTTTCTTCCTTGTACTATGCTCAGATAGTTTTCAGTCACTTTTATGTTTCTGTTTTTAAAACTGTCAAATGGATACTAGTAATAATAATTTGTGTGTCTGGTACATGTTGATATTTTTGGTACATTTTCTCTAAAGATAAGCAGATGGGGGTTTATTAAATTCTATAAAACTATATGTTTTAAAGAAACAGAATATGAAGGCAGCTTGAAAAGTCATGCTGAGCTGACCTTCTTTTTAACTGGTTCAGAACCACTACAAACAGACTGATGGTAACATATTTCATGTTGTTAATTGTTTATGGTCTCTTCTGGTCCTAATCAATAAATTAACTGAGCTGTGTCAGATGATATTCCTCACTTTTATTTACTTCAGAAATAAGTAACAGCGAACCTACCTCTCTCCAGTTGAAGTTAAACAGCTAAGTGTTAATAAAAATCTGTCAGAAATTCCTTTTTACATCAATGCCAGACAAGAAAATTCACCCCAGATTGTCACTCACCTTCACATTCACATATCGAGCTCGTAACATGATAGTCAAATTTTGTCTGTCTTTTTGTCTGTCTGTGAATTTCTGTGTTCATGTTATGAGTGCAGCAACTGATAGAGAATTGCGGACATATTCTTTAAAAGATGTTTATGCTTCTCTTACCTTGAGTACTTCACTGATTTTAACAAAGCACTTCAAGGCTATGCGAACTTAGGATGAGAAGGTCTGAAGGGCACACTGGGCAAACAGTAATGAAAACAGCCTGAAAAATGGCAGAACCCATTGTGGTGGTTGTTAGTTTTAACACCTCTGAATGAGTGTTCAGGGTGTTTCATTTCAAGAGCACAGCCATGACTGGGGTTATTGCAGGTGGTCTCAGCACACTGTTATCCATTTTGTTGCACACCGTTTTTTTAATAAAAAGGCAAAATCCATTGTCAGGGAGATGACAGGGAGAGAACTAAGACATGCATTAGGTGTTGGACATGATTATTCTACATATATTATTCTAAACATATACAAAATCTTTGACCTGGGACTTCCGGGGGTGGGGGAGTGGGTGGGGAGGCAGAAAGGGAGGGGAGAGAAAAAAAAAAGTAGATTAAAGAAAAAAGTTAAAGGAAAAGAAAAAAAAGATGCTCTAGTGACTTCGCAGACAGATGCAATTCCATAAAGTGATAAAGACTTTTTGTGTGTAATTCTGGCTTGTAATTTCTATATAACCTGGATCAGTAAAACTAGACTCCTATAGCTCAACTGGACAAGGCATTGGTTTTGGAATCATGGTGGAATAAGAAGATGGGCAAAGTTCCAGCTGTCTTCCAAAAGAGGCCTTTCAGATAGGTCTATTTAAAAGATCTTTTAACTACTCTTTAAGTCCAATTCAATATTTCTAACTACATGAATGGAAAAGTTCTTTTAAAGAAGAAGCTTTAATGTATTGTCATATATGTGGATTTTCCATTCATTAAAGGAAGGCCCTGGAAAGATCTGCTTTTATAGCACTTAAACCATCAATGCGCCGCAGTAAAGAAGGGAGGTTTATTTTCATGGCTGGAATACACTGATACAAATAAATGAAAAAAGAAAAATAATAAAATAAACTATTATAAATGAAAAGGTAACCAAGAATACACTTTACACTTCCAAGACTTTTCCCACAAACACTGTCACTTCTTATCTGTCACTTGCTTATCTGTTACTACATGGAAATCATTGTGGTCTGAAGTACCCACACTTAGAAGCTGGGTAAAAATCTGAGCGCTGGTTTGTTCTGAGCTACAGGATACTATAAGTATGTCCCTAAGAGATCCCAATCTAATTATTTGAAGTTTCATATGACTATAGGAGCTATATTCAGACTGATTACCTACAATACAGAGCCATGCAATTCCACTCAGAGACCATGGTTTACCAATTTAGGCACAAATATGCTGGTAAATGAGAGGGAAAAAACATGTTAGGAGGAACTTGGCATAATGTTGAAATCCAAATCCTTCTCTTCACTTTTGCCTGCTCATGGTTATCCCTAGCAGTTCCTGTTCCAGTGCTGAGTTTGCCAAGGAGATGCTGGGAGTTTTTTACCAGCCAAGAGGGTGCTAGAACACCAGCCCAGTGCAGAGAATAAACTGTACTGTGCTGCAAGAGAGGAAGATTAACAAACAACTCTGGAGTTCTGAAAATAAAAGATGTAGGAATATATTTACTTCAGTGAGGAAAAAGTGTATTCATTAGTAATTACATTCATCAATGGAACAGTTCTGCTTTAGACTTTCTTATGCTTTTTTCATCTGGACTGAACAATCGTTCCTAAAATATAAGTGCCTGGATGACGTGTTTGCAGTTCCAAGGCAACATACAAGATAAGATCCATCACACAATGTGCTGGAAAAAAAAAATCTTTTCTCAACAGCTTAAACCAATCGCTATAGCTATTAATAAAGAAGTAAGAATCCTCCTTATTGCATTCTCAAATGGTACACGACTGAATAACATAGGAGGAATGTTCTAGAGAGAGAAAAAATGTTCTAGAGAGTTTAATATAGACTGTTGTTCTTTTGGACTGAAATTATGAGATACTTTCAAATTCCTAGCTAAGAGAACAGACTGTACCCTGGTTTAATTGTGTCCACTGCTTTTTAAAGCCATGGCATGGTTAGATCTATCTGTATTTCACCAATGTTTTCCCAAGAATATAGCTGACATTTTAAAACTTGTTCAGCTTTCTTGAGAAAGACTATTCATTGCTTCCTGCCTCAGTATCTACATTTACCACAGGAATGTCATGTGTGACAGGAGAAAATGACAATATTTAACTACATCATAAATGGTTATAATGTCTATGGATAAAAGATTGCACATATATTAGTATTTTATAGTTGTTGTTGAAAAACTAGTAGTCAGTATTAAGAGATAATTCTTCTGTACTGTGAATGGATGAGAGGACACAGATAATGATTTGCCAATCTAGACAGAAAAAGAGCAAAATAGCCCATTATCTGCATTTTCATCTGATAATAGGATGTCCAGGGAGAGGAAAGAAAATGCAATCAAGTAGAGACCATGGCCTTTTATTTTCATGAACTTTGCTTTAAAACAAAATGAAAGCATTTATCTTATTTTGTTGGTATCAGCTCTCCTCTATGCTACTAAGAATAGTTAAATATTGCAACTGATCAGGATAACATCAATATCACAACAAGATAAATGTTTCCTTTTTATAATGTAAACCACCACCACAGGTCCTCCAGTATACAGAGAAGGTAGGTACAAGCTGAACAAAGCTGCATTAAAATAACCCAATAAATCAAATATTCAAAGCTCTTTGAAACTTTGGAGCTTTGCAGTGCATGCAAAAATCACATTTAAAAGTGACAGCATTGAGCCAGTAAGGAAAGATATAGTGAGATGGAGGGAAAGTACTCTGAGCTTACATTCGTAATTATTTTGATTGTCAAAGAAACAATTCTGATTATCTTTTGTATAATTAAATTTTGGAAACTGACCTGTTTGAAGTGAAAGGCAAGGAAAAAAATTCTATCCACCCACATATGCTGTTTCCTGGATACGAGCCAGTCTTTCAGTGTAACACTAACTCACAATGCAACAGAGAAAGGACAAACATGCCCCCTCTCTTTGCCTGATTAGAGGATGTCTCATAAATGCATTCCCTGGACAAGCTCTATAATAGACTCATCCACTTTGTGTTCAATTGTAAATTCAATACCCACCACTATTAGCTGTTCTGTCTGTTGAACTTCATCCTGTTAAACATTCGGTAATAAACAGGACTGAGCACAAACAATCAAAATAATTGTACATATTTCTTTAAAGTATACATTGCAACTTGGGATTTTAGGGGATTGGCTGTTGTTTCTTTTTTTTTTTTTTTTATTTTATTTTGTGTCATAGTAACTTCTTGGTAGCACCAGAGGATGAGAAAATAAGTTGTATGATGTGCAAAGCCTGAGTGAATCAGTAATAGCTGTCACATATATTCAAATGCAGTTGTTTAAGGTGAAAGTATTTTAAAAGCAGAGAGCTGTTACAGATGAGAAAAATTCTGAACTGCTTATCAGCTGTTTTGCTCAGTACTGACTTCAAGCACGGACTCCGTCAAAGCAGCAGAATGCAAAGTCTGTAGAAGTTTTGTGCCTTATTCCTTAACCCTAATGAGCCAGAGCTGCTGCGAACTCCCATTCCTCAGAGAAAGCTAGAGAGTCATGGAGAATTGTACCCAACCAAACTGCATGGCTCCATTCTGCAGTGCTTTCTAAAAGCGTAACCCTCAATCCTGCACAAATCAGTTCCCTTTCCTGAGTGGGCAGCTCCCACTGCTTTCTGTAGCCCTACTTGTGGTTGAGGCTGAGCTGTATGAATAAAACTCTGTAGAACTAGGCAAGAAGGAGGGAATTCATGGAAAAGGGATAGAGCTGTTTTATGTGCAAACAGTCGCTAGGCTCGTGCTTAAGTTTTTTGCCTCGGTAAAGCATCCATTTAACTTTAAAGCACATCTCACCCTGTTTCACTGTTTGCTTTTTGGACCCATGGTTCAAAACTTCTTATGTGCCTTACATCAGTGGTGCCAGGAAATCTCATAACTGCCTGCTAAAATGCCTGTTGGTGCACATATAGCTGCCCGTTCACTGCTGCTTTATTGGCAGTCCTGATAATGGCAACGGCACACACAAATTAGGAATGCTACCACACACGTGTGCTTCTGAGAATCCGTCACTGTAGTTTGCAGCATAAGAACCGGTTTCCTACCAAGGAGAGCTTGTCCAAGCATCCCCTAGTGGATAAATGTGTTTAGCACAGATTTTTTAAGCTGGTTGACATTGCCTTTCCAGACTGGGAAACATAATTTCCTTTTTGAGACACAAGAAGCTTCTTACACACATGCACATTCATATACACAAAATTTGTTCAGTGCACCTTATAAGCAGACAAAAAAATTAAGTGATTTTTTTTTTCTGGAGGAATGATGCTGATCAGGACACCGAAAGATCAGATCATATCTGTTCCTGCGTGTAGTTCTTGCAAAGTGACATTTTGGCCTCAGTTTCCTCTCCTCAGAATGAGCTGTAAATAAAGAGTCATGGCAGTTTGAAGGGATTGATTTATTGATATTTACAGTGCTTAGAATGCCTAAATCATAACATAAATGCTATCCTTTTATCATTATCAGTCATTTATTTTATTCCTCAAATCTAAGGTTAAGTCTGAACTAATGAAGCAATGAGTTCTGATGAAAAACTAGAACTGATATCTTCAACAGTGTGGGTCAGCAGTAGCACTGAATCTTGTTTAAATTTTTAAAAGAAACAAAAAAATGCAAGAAGTTTGATTTAATCTAAAATAAATAGGTTGCAGTCCATTTTACTTCCTTCTAGACTAAGAGAAATAGAGGCCTTGATTTATATCCCAAACCAGGTGATGCTCGAAACCAAGTGAGAGAAATCAATTGTCTATGATTTTCAGACCCATATTCTGACTGAAGTCTTTGAGCAGCAAAACTTTGCTGAAATTTGCCTGTTGCTGCTGAGACCTAGGGTGGCCCATGGGAACCAGGAACCAGACTGGATGGCCAGCAGCCCTTCAAGAAGATGGCAGGCCATATGTCAGTTGTTAGAAAAACATATTCCTCTACTTTCTCTACTTCCCTACCCCCTGAGTCAGCTACATTTCACAGCTCTGGTGTCAATGGAAAAGCTTAAAATCAACTGTAAAGCAAATACAGATTCGCGGTTAATTCACGTCCCTGAAAAATTATTTTTTTCTTCTGATTTTTCTTTTTCATATTTTCAATCACGAGGAGTGGAAATTTGACCACCAGTGTGATGGTGTAGCTAGTACTATGTTTAGTATCAGAAGCATTAAATCAAGACCTTGCCTCAGGACCTGTCTATTGCATGCAAACAATAACCAACACAATGGCATCTGCACCTCACACTGATGTGCTTTTTCACAGGTCAGCAATAGAGAAAGATCTTACTCATTTGTCTAGATTAGACTTCAGCAATGAAAATACTGTTATTGCCATTATTGGTAACACTAATATAGCTGCTACTGAGATCTAAGAGAGTTTATTAAATTTGTTTCTTTTATACATATGGAAAGAAGGGATCCTAGGAGAGATGCTTGGAGCGTGTTTTCATGGAAAGGAGGGAATTCAAATACTTCACAGCTTGTCCTGTGCTATTTCTCAATCTAACTGAGAAACACTTTCTCAATAACGGTTTCAAATAAGTGATCCAAAGTGGCTTGATTTTCTTCTAGAAACATTTCTGTCTTGTGTACCATTGTTGATAGATACTGTACTTTAAACCATTGTAATGGGCCATATGGGTACGAACACATCTGTGGCTTATATCAATCCTTCATAGGATGCATCTATTTAATATAGATAGCTGTCTTTGTGCTAAGCATCTTAGGCGCCTTTTATTGCCAAAAGGAAGAAATAAGATCATTTCAGATGCTATTTACCTTATCCTAATGCGGTCATCGAAATTAGATCATGTGAGAATTGCCCTAGTCCTGACTATTTCTCTTTACTTACAGTAGAGGAAACCTATACACAGCAGTTTAGGTCTTGAAACCATCTGGTACCTTGATAGATCCTGAGTAAATTTCAAGCTAAGGGTGATTCTACAAACTGCAGTTTAGTCAGTGACCACCTCAGCAGTTTGCTCCCCTTGCCTTTAAGGGAAAAGATCTGATAGAGGCTTCACTCCCTGATTTCTAGATACAAAAACACTGTAAGCAACATTAACATTGCCTGTGATTATGAACAAAGTGGAAATTGTTTTAGGCCCTACCACAAAACCCTCAGCTTTTGTAAGTGCCAATCTTTACTTTAGAATAAAACTAGAATAGAACAGCATAGCATAGCACAGCATAGCACAGCATAGCACAGCATAGCATGGAATGGAATGGAATGGAATGGAATGGAATGGAATGGAATGGAATGGAATGGAATGGAATGGAATGGAATGGAATGGAATGGAATGGAATGGAATGGAATGGAATGGAATGGAATGGAATGGAATGGAATGGAATGGAATGGAATAGAATAGAATAGAATAGAATAGAATAGAATAGAATAGAATAGAATAGAATAGAATAGAATAGAATAGAATATTTCAGTTGGAAGGGACCTACAATAATCATCTAGCCCAACCACCTGACCAGTATTCAAGGTGAGGACAAACCAATGCTGGCACTGGATACTTGGGAGAAGAGATCAGCTTGCACATACATGGCACCTAGTTTGTTTTTAAAACACAGCTCTAGCTCCATTTAAAACCAGTTCTTCTCCAGAAATTTAAAGAGTTATACTAGCAGGTGCTTTGGCCCATGAGTTGTCTGAGAAAATAGTAAGCTACTGTTTCTTATCTTCAGAAGACCAATATTGCGTGATGGCAAATTTTGCCTTGGAAATGTTTATTCCTTCAGTGGTGCATGTGTGCACATGTGTGTGTGTCTACGGGTGTGTGTCCTTGAATTACTTTTTACACTGCACTTCAAGATTTGATGACTCCAAGTGATCCTGCTATTGATTCAATATTAGGGAAACAAAGAGTTATTAAGTGATAACCTGTTGGTGTATATTTTTGCTCTGTTCATATAAACCAGTGGAGCACGATCAATTTACTCTTCGGTTGAATTGCTTTTCTTGTGGGCACCTAAAGCATACGTTAGAGAGCAGCTTCCAAGAAACAAATTTATTTTCCTGAAATGATGGTCTTTATTGGCAACATCTAGTTCTTTTAATTTTACAGTTGGTTTACCAGTTATTATCTCTGTTTTCATGAAGCATGAGAAAAATGCTAGAATAGTTAAATGTGCTTACCACATAGTTTGTGAATTAGTGGCTCCTTAAAATTGGCAGCAGATGTGGAGCAAAACTGCACTGTCAGTTCTCCTTTCCTTTCCCCCCGTTCCTCGCCACAAACCCGGGAAATCATTTGCCTGGCAGAGATTACCAAGGTGCCATGTGCATGTCACATGCAGCTCACAGAACAGTATTGAATATTTGTTCTTACACCTGACCCCTCATGTGGCTGTGATAAATCTGAGAAATCTGAAACTTGAGGAGGCTGGGAAGAGGGAAGGAAATAAAAACTCTTCTGATTCCTTTGTTGCCCATTATGCATTTGACAGAAAGTGCCTTTTAAATGACTTGTACATCTCTTCTCAGGTGTGCTACGGGCAGAGTGGCAGCAATTGCCAGCGGTGACTAAGTGAGAAGTGACACTCTCTGTCTCTCTGAGGGTTTCTTCAAGTCCAGTTTGGAGCCTTTCATTACATTGCAAGAATCCATTAAGACAGAAACAAGGTTATTCCATGAAATGTTTTTGTGACTAAAGAGGACATCCAGCTCTTTAATCAGTGACAGAACATCTACTCTGACAAGACTGAGTGATACAGTGCGCTTGGCTAGCACCTTTGCAACTGAAGGGGAATATAACTTACAAGGACAGACAGTATTCTCATTAAATTGCCATTGGTTGATTCATCAATGCTCCAGTGGAAATAATTATTCTGTATATGTTTGATGTAAATGTCTATGTCAAATGAAACCTCATTTTGTATTTTGCGGATGTCTGATCCATGATAATTTGGTTAATGCCTTTAGGTCATGAGATAACGGTCTACTCCCTTCAGTTATGATGGGAGCTGTGTGAGAATCTAAGAGTGATGAGAGGGAGAGAAATGCACACGCAGTCACACATACACTTGTTTATATATAAACAAACAAACAAAATCACTATTACAATGTCAGTATAATCCACATGGATTTTATTTACCCACGTGAGGGTGTGTCAGATTTTGACTAGAACTGAGAATAATTTCAATGACATTTACAAAGTCACCCCAGAATAACTGGCAAACAAAATCTCATCCCAAAACTACCTTTTGCAGCAAGATGCTGGAAGTCAGCAGGAGGGGAAAGAGGTGCTGTTGTATACCTAGATGTGTCAATACAATGCCATATAAAATGTATAAGACTACAGACTGGTTTTGGAATGAGCCCTGTGCAAAGTGGATGATAGATAGACAGGGAACTACTGCGTAAATAGCCTGGAAGGGTTGAAGCGTCTCTGCATAGCTCTGATTTAATTTCTTTCTGTTTGTTCCTAGGACAGAGGAGTTATGCTTCATACATGTAGCAAATTACTACCCACATAATATTGTCTGATGAAAAATGGGGGGAAGTAACCAAATGTTCACATATTCTCATGACAAAGGTAGAAAGGCACAGATTAGCGCACTTCTTCAGTACTAAGTGAAAGATCCAGGACTTAAAGAGACTAGCCTAGGGAGTTCTTACAATGTTGTTGGCTTCTTCATAAGCATATAATCTTGGAAACAATCTAATCTATTCTATGTAAAATTGAGATCCTTAGTCATTTAGATAATTGTTAATGATTAATATACCCTTGATAATACCTGCTTATATCTTACTTTACGAGCAGAACCATTGAAATCAAAGGGACCAATTACTTGATAAGAAGAAACTCGACTGTTCATTAAAATCTTAGGAGTTGAGCTTTTTTTTTTTTTTCTACCAGAAAGTCATTAGGATGATAGGGTGAAAAAGGAAGAACAGAGATTATGAGGAGTATCAGCTGAGATTGTTTTTACCAGACCTTGTTACTTCCATATTCTAATGAAATAATGAACAATTCAGTAATTGAATAAATAAATAAATAAATGGAGAGAGGGAAAAGAAAGAAGACATAGAAATCAGTGATTGCTGATAAGTTGTTTTCCTTTCTAAGAGAAGTAAGATAAGAAAATGTTTTTCAAATGAGGTAATTGTGACTGGATTTGCTTTTCTTGAAGATGATGCTACAGTTTTTCAAAATAATTGGTAGAAATTAGGAAAACAAAAGAAACAGAAAAGAGAGAAATCAAGAACACAAGTTTATAACAAATTTTTCAGTAGCAGCTGTAATAACAGAAAGGAGAACAAGAAGGCAAAGCTTTTCTTTCTGAGACAGTTCTGAAGCAGCTCACAACTTCCAGTGGGAATTCTCAGTTCATAAACAGTTTAGAAGAAAATCATTCAAATTTAAAAAAAAAAGAAGGATCTTGTACTTAAAACAGAGTTCAGATTGTAATTTTTCTCCAATTCAAATTTCTTTACCTTCTCAAAGCAGTGCAAAGGTAAGTATTTTAAAGATGTTTGATGTGGGAAAATTAGATCTGATATCCCACAGGCGTGAGAACTAGATGGTTCCACATCAAATTCCAGTAGCGCACTTGCCCTGTTAGCCTGGGAGGTAAAGTACTGATTTCAATGCTCTATAATGTACTCGACACATCACTGTTAGAATACGGTGGCGAGATGCCTTCTCTTTCCTTTAGTTATCTGCTGTGGGGCTCCTAGCAAGTCTATGGTTTGTTTCTTCTGAGCAGAGAAATGTCTGGGCTCTGGGAGAGAAGCATAGAGTTCACGGCTTGATCTTCCTCAGGGCAACTGCAGCAGCAGACTACACAAAAAAAACCCCCAACCAAACAAGTTTTTTGTCTTTGTGATGTCTCCAAGAAAGGCAATTTCCATGAATGAAAGGCATAAAATTTGAAATACTTACACTGCCCCTTGACAAAGACACAAGAATGGAAAACAGCTTAAGTAAAAAACCCTGCAATGAAGCAGGATCCTTCTTGATACCTCTACAATCAATGGAGAAGTCCACAGTTCAGCACGTAGTAAATAACACACATGTTGCCAGGGAAAAGACAAGAATCTGTCTTTGGGAGAGCTTTTTTTCATCTTCAGTGTGGTAGTGTATTGTATACCGTAAATAATGGCATTCTATCCTTCATTTAAGGAGTTCATCCAGCTAAAACTATTTAAAGAGTTAGATGGTTAGCTAGAAAACTGTCTCTATGAATAGTCAATGAAAACACACTCCAGTGAAGTTTCGGAGAACTAAAATATTTTTAATGTGATCCACTTTTCTTTTGTTTCCTCTTTAAATCATGTAGCATATAATGAGTAAAACTGGTATATCAGAGGGTGAAGAAATGTCACTTTTTAAATAACACTGATACTGTCATTAGGAAATAAGGAAGCACAATTTCTTTACCGTTATACAACCAATTATCGCTCTATGCTATATGTGTGTAATATATTAAAATAAGGAAAATCCTTGCCTCAGAGAATTTATTACCAAATAAAGTATTGATACAGCTGATAGGTAAGCCTCTGGGTATTAATGAATAGTATAAACATGAATGTTTCTGAATGTGCATGTATTACTGATGGATACATAGTTAGTGGGATAGATAAGTGGCAGTATTTACATACACATACATGCAAACACACTAATTATATTAGGCTGTGGCTTACGTCTTTTTCTCAACTCTTAATATTATCTCTGTACCCAAGACAGGGATCTTTGTCAGAGATTTATTTGGCAAATTAAATGAGCTATAGCCTCTTCCCTTATTTTAATGTACACTTTATTCTCAGAGCCATTGCTATTTAAATTTGTTCCTTAACACATGCGGTTCACTTTATTTTACTTTTACTGTGTCTGGACTATTCAAAACTGACACATATAAAAAATAGTGCAGTTTCTCTGAAATAGCAGTGCCTTTGTATGTACGAAGCTATAAATAAACACTGGCAGTTAAACTTCTGTGCTTTTAAACTTTAGCCTCTTTATCTCTGTCACTGTTAGAGGCCCCTATCTGGTCTGCCTTCCTTTTTTGCTTATGATAAAATGCTTATGCAGCAGTAATCAGTCTTGGAGCCCTACCCTCCCTCCCACTTCTTTCTTTCTCTTTTAATTTCTGAGTTGCAGGCATTAGTTTCAATAGCGTTTGCTGCAGCTTGGCCAACAAATCAAAGTAGCAAACATGTTTCTTCCACAGCCAAACTTACCCACTCCTTAAGCCCTCTATGGCTTTTAGTCATAGACAATTAATGAATGCGCTAGCTTGTTCCACTCATTCTGGGTTTTCTACAGCCGTACCTTGTTTAAAAGCATGCCACAAACTATGATGCTTTGGAAATGCCACATATCACAGAATGTTCTAAGTTGGAAGGGACCTTCAAAGGTCATCTAGTCCAACCCCCCTGCAATGAGTAGAGACAGACATCTGCAACTAGACCAGGTTGCTCAGAGCCCCAAGGTCCAACCTGACCTGGAATGTTTCCAGGGATGGGGCATCTACCACCTCTCTGGGCAGCCTGTGTCAGGTTTCATGACCCTCATTGTAAAAAATTTCTTCCTTCTATCTAGTTGAAATCTCCTCTCCTTCAGTTTAAAACCATCACCTCCTGTCCTGTTGAAACAGGTCCTTCAAAAAAGTCTGTCTCTATCTTTATTACAGCTTCCCTTTAAGTACTGGAAGGCCACAATAAGTTCTCCTTGGACCTTTCTGTTCTCCAGGCTGAACAACCGCAACTCTCTTAGCCTGTCCTCATAGCAGAGGTATTCCACCCCTCTGATCATGTTTGTGGCCCTCCTCTGGACCCTCTCCAGCAGGTCCATGTCTCTCCTGCACTGAGGACTCCAGAACTGGACACATTATTCCAGGTGGAGTCTCACCAAAGCAGAATAGAGAGGCAGGATCACCTTCTTCAGCTTGCTGAACTCACTACTTTTGGTGCAGCCCAGGATATGGTTGGCTTTCTGGGCTGCGAGTGCACATTGTCAGCTCATGTCCATCCTTTCAACCACCAGTACCTCCAAGTCCTCTCCAAGTGGAGACACAGGGCTGCTCTCAATCCCATCATCCCTCAGCCTGTTTTGATACTAGGGGTTGCCCAGACCCAGGTGCAGGACCTTGCAGTTGGCGTTGTTGAACCTCATGAGGTTCACATGGGGCCACTTCTCCAGGTTGTCCAGGTCCCTCTGGATGGCATTGCATTCCTCAGGCATGTCAACCACACCACTCAGCTTGGTGTCATCTACAAACTTGCTGAGGTAGGTGCACTTGATCCCAGTGTCTATGTCCTTAATGAAGATGTTAAACAGCACTGCTCCCCATAATGGACCCCTGAGGGAGATCACTTGTCACTGTTCTCTATCTGCACATTGAGCCATAGACTACTACTCTCTGGATGAGACCACCCAACCAATTCGTTACTCCCTGAACAGTCCACCCACCAAATCCATATCTCCCGAATTTACAGAGAAGGATGTTGTGGGCGACCATGTAAAAGACCTTAGAGCTGTCCAGATAGGTAACTTCCATAGCTCTTCCTCTGTCCATGGATGTAGTCACTTTGTTGTAGGCCACTAGATTCGTTAGGCAGGACTTTCCCTTGGTGAAGCCATGCTGGCTGTCTCGAAACACCTCCTGATCCCCATGTGCCTTAGCATAGCTTTTAGGAGGATCTGCTCCATGATCTTCCCAGGCACAGAGGTGAGGCTGACTGGTCAGTAGTTCCCAGGGTCCTTCTTTCTACCCATTTTAAAGGGTATCAGTCACACTGATACTGTTCCAAAACCAGTTGCATTTGAGTGTTTAATGAATGTTATTCATGCAAATGTCTCCATGATTGTCCCAGACACAGAGGTGAGGCTGGCAGGTTGGTAGGTTCCACATCCTCCTTTTTACCCTTTTTAACAATGGATGCAATGTTCCCCTCTCTTCAGTCACCAGGGTCTTCACCAGACTGCTAGGACTTTTCAGATAACATGGAGAGTAGCTTGGCAACTGCATCAGCCAGTTCCCTCAGGGCTCTGGGATGCATCTTATGAGATCCCATAGACATTTGCATTTTCAGGTTCCTCAGGTGGTCACAAAGCTGATCATGAGGAAGGCTTTTCTCCTCCAGTCGCCATTGTGCTGTCCATCCATCCAGGAGGCATGGAAAGAGAGGTTGCTTGTGAAGACCAAGGCAAAAAAACTTGTCGAGTAGCTCAGACTACTCCTTCTTTGTTGCTACCAGTTTGTCAATCTTGCTCATCAGGGGATAGACCTTTTTGACCTTCTGTTTCTGTCTGACGTACCTGTAGAAGCCCTTATTATTGTTCTTGCCAATCTTTGCCAAGTTCAGCTCCAGCTGCACCTTGGCCTTCCTGACCCCATCCCTACGCAACCGGGCAATGACCCTATCCTCTTCCCAGGATACCTGTCCCTGCTTCCACCGCCTGTGCAGTTCCTTCTTGCCCTTTACTTTGACCAGTAGGTCTCGACTCAGCCTTGCTTGCCTGATTTCTTACACCTGGGGATCAATAATTCTTGTGCTCTATGGAGATTGTTCTATGGAGATTGTCCTTAAAGTTATCTGCCAGTTCTGTTATGGCAGATCAAAAAAAGGCTTTTGGAAGTGACTTTCTGTACAATGTCACGTGACAAATTTGCCCGTCACCCTGTTCCCAAATGGTGTCAATAGCTAATGCTCAAGGAAAATGTATAGAGAGGGAACAAATGCTTTTTTTAGGTGTTCTTATTGTTCATTTAGCAATATAGAGACTTTCTGAGCTAAAGATTCTATGCAGATTGCAGAAATAAGTCTGGTTTAGAATATTGTGTATGAAATGAGCCAAAATTTCGTAATTTTCTTGTACACTACCAGTGCCTGTATATGTGAACACCTTCAAAATCTGGAAAACAGATTTTAAGTTCAAGATCTTAGGTGAATTTCAATGTTACCTTTTTTACATCCTAGTTGTTACGCTCAATTCAATTGCTTCATACTTAATTGACTGAAATGGCTTTTCTTCAAAATCTTCAGAAGTTTGCTGCAGCTCAGATTCAATTAAAATTCCCCCTACTCCAATTCCCTCTGCATACAGGCTTTATAGACATATCTGTCAATATCAAACATTGCAGAAGAACATCTTTTTTACATGTATGCGTAATACTTTCCGCTTTGCCTTTCAACTTTCTGTTTAATAATATTAATAATAACGTTGTTAATATGAGTTTCTACTTAGGTTTTCTAACTGACCCTGGTGGGATTTTTAACTCAGATGTTATTAACAACCCAAACAAGTTGAGTCATGACTGAATTCTCTCATGCATTAGTAATAACATACCAGTTGCTATTGCAAACACACTGCTTTTCAAATAATTAAAACACTCCTCAGACAATTCAAGATTACAGATGAGGAGATGTAGCCTAAGTGCATGAATTCAATTTCAAGGAACTACTTCAGTATGTAAATAGCACATTGTTCATGTTTATCATTATTTATCAATATGATAGAACTGCCAGTCTTCCTAGTTTTCTTTGGAGAAACATATTTTTCAACTCAGTCAGCTTTCTTTGTATAAGAAATCAATTCTCCCGAACTCACATTTTTTTTAACAATGTAACGTACCCCACATCACACTCAGTCCTGCATCTGCAAACATACATACACATGCAGAAAGAGAGTTATGCTCAGCACAAAAAAATACAAAACTGAAATTCACTCCCTTTGGTTTATTAGTCATTAAAGCAATTATACTATAACATAAACATGAGGCTATACTTGATTCATTGTTCTTAGAGTTTCTCTTAAAGACATTCTCAATCTCCCCAGCTCTTTCTTGCACTTCCATTCCTATGCAAGATGTTAAATTTTAGATGCCTACAGGTACCATAACTAACTATAGAGCCCCTTTTGTCTGGTTAATTATTGCCTGAGCATAAACTGAGTTAAAGGAAATGCCTCATCCTGATCTACTGTATGTTACAACATTGCCCTCCCTCTAGGGAGACCTAGGTTTGGTGGGACATAGTTTGCCTCAGTCAGGGTCCTGAGAAGCCAATCGGAGCACTGAGTTCAGCACAGTGTTGCAGATGATGAAATGGTCAGGGAGAGAAAAGACAAGATCAGATGTGGTAGAGTAAGGTAACAGCTGGGAAGGAAAAAGCTAAAGATGAGAAAGAAGAAGTAGAGTTGGGAAGAAAAAGAAAATGTGAGCAATCAGCTTTTAGAAGTATTTCTATTGGATTAATGGAGGAGAAGATAACAGAAAAAAGTTGAGGGCGAGGAGATGACAAGTATCATATGAAATAAAAGTACAGAGAAATGTAGACAAGTGTAATTCAAAATGTAATTTATCAATTTATTTATCAGTGTTTCCATTAAGAATAGAATAAATCAGAAACTGATCTCTCTGGTAAAAGACAGTTTAGGGGAAATGAACATCTTCTACCTTTCACTCTCAAAAAATTATAAAGTGTGTGGTTTCATAGAATGTATTTAAATGATTTTCATAAGTAAATACAAAACATGTATTTATATTTTTACAAAATTTATTTTGGGAATAAAAAGCTCCTGCTCTTTCTGTTTATCTTGGAATGAAATTCTTTAGTGAATTTTTGCATTTTCTGCCATCTAGGCAGAACTAAGAATACATGTAATTGGCAACAGCAACATTTTCCTCTCTCCAGAGCACCACCAGCACTTGCAATTATTTCACAACAACTGCAGTTCCCCTGCCGTGTGTCATTCTTGACTTAAAGTTATTCAGAAAAGCTATTAAGCACTACATAATTGTGAGCAAATTGGAGGTAATAAAGACAAGATCAACCAACATGATTGAGGGGCTGGAGGGATTGATTTATGAGGAAAGATGAAAAGAGTGACAGCAAATATGTATAGCTTGGCCAAATGATAGCTAGGGGTGGAGAGCAGGATAAACATCTACAAGGACTATATTTGAAGAATGTTGTCATCACCACAGGCCTGATACATTCATGGTGTAACTTCACTCAAGTCAAGTTCAGTAGTATTACCTCAGGGGTGAATTTGGCCACAAGAAAAAGAGTGAGAGAGAATGAAGAGCTGTTAAGGGAAGTCTAAGGGGATGTAACTGTGAAAGCCATAGGAAGAACTGGAGCAAAAAGAAAATATAAGCTGCGTATCAGGAAAATCTTACCAGTGAGATCCAAAAGCTAATGAATTAGTTAACGAACGAAAAGCACTTTGAAGATGAAAAATGCTGTTCAGCTATAGCTAAGTATCATTATTAAGAATAGAGCTGAGCAAATAATTTTCACTGAATTATGCATTCAACTAGTTAAGAGTTAGATTTTTAAAGGCACCCATAGGAATTAGGTGCCCAATATGTGTGTGATGCACATAAACTTAGGTGCCACCTTGCTCAAGTTTCCCTTACAGCTTTTGTCACGGAGGCACCCACAAAACAGACAGCAGCAGCTACCTGAAAAACGCGGATTTATTACAGACAAATTTGCCTGGCACTCCAACTGTACAGGTTTGGATGTCAGTTGGGGATTATTTCCTGCACGACAAATTTATATAGTACTAAGGAATCTATTCTAAGGGAGGATAGACCCAAACTGTGCACAGCTCACTGATAAAGGGGAGAATCTCTCACCTAACGATACCAAGGGGGTCGCTTACCAACACTGGGGTAAGGATCACTCAATCCCAGGGACGTACACTCAGCCGGCGTCCCAGGCTCGAGGAGAGAGTCTCCAACTGCACAGTCCTGCTGCTCCAAGGAGAACTACCTCAAAAGTTGTTCTCCAGCAGGGCTCCCTTTATACCCTGGTCGAGTGATGACTGTGGTCATTTCCAGGACACCTAGGCACGATGAAGCTAATGGAACCCAGACTCTCGGGCACCAATATCTCTGGGCGGCAAGGCTTGTACTTTTGTGCAAGCTCGGTGCACGGGGTCAGGACGGGGGATTGCAGCTTCCATCAGAAATAATTCATAAATTGAACAAAAATGTACACACAGATGCACGCATATATATATGTGCACTTGCGTACACAAGAAGACAGGAGATTAAGAAATACTAGGGAGAGTATGTAGGTTTCCTAGACATGGTAATTGGCGTAACAAATTCACAGGACAACTAGTTCTCCATTTTGCTTCATGGGCCACCTCACTTTCTTTCAGTGACTCAGAGTTTTCAATGATTCATGTGTTACCTAGCAGAATTAAGAGACACAAAAATCTATCCTTGGGTAATCCTTATCAAAAATGTGTAAATTTGTAGGATAGATTCAGCTGGTGTAAATGCATACTGTTATTAAAATTGAGTTGGGTCAATTTATACCAGTTGAAAATCTAGTACAGAGTCACAGAATCACACCATGGTGGGGATTGGAAGGGACCTCTGAAGATCATCTAGTACAACTCCCCTGCTAGAGCAGGTTCCCATAAAGCAAGTTGCAGAGGATCGTGTCTAGGCAGGTTTTGAGTATCTCTAGAGTAGGATGCTCTACAAACTCTCTGGGCAGCCTGTTCTCCTGCTCTGCCACCCTCAAAGTGAGGAAGTTTTATTTAAGTGTCAAAGACAGAACAAGATGCTAAGAGCAATCATTGAACTTTCTTAACCCTCCAGAGATCTCCCATGCTCTACATCATGACTCTAACCACAACTCTTTCGGAAAGTTCTGTCCCTGGGCAGTTCTAAGCCTTCATCCTTGGGAAGCAAAATTCAGTTTTACCTAGACTGGATAGAAATCTTAACTCTTTTCTGAACTACCTGTATCAGAAAAGGCAAAACCAATGATTTTTTTCAGCAGTTTTAGGATTTTAATCTTCATATTTTGTAACTTTTCTGGAGCAGGGTCAATCTCTTAGTGTAACACTGTACAGATAATAGACACTGTACGGATAATAGATGTCATCTCAATTGCAATGTCCTTAGGACATCATCAGTCAGGTAAGAGCAGTAATGCTTGTTTGAAATATCTGCAAGAAAAACACAGGTCAAAGATACTACGTTAATCAATCAGTGAATAACTTGTCTAATACTGGACAAATGTAAGAAAAAAATTATACAAGCAAACAAAATATTGAACAGCTATTGCTATCAGATTTCTCTTCAGGCACATACACAGGTGAGGACCTGTAAAGCGTTACTAGCAGAAAAACATCTTAGACCGAGTATTATTGAGAAATAGGGTTCAGTAGTAATGCGTATGCATATACATATTTCCACTTAGGTGTGTATGTGAAGGAGCAAAAAAATGAGATTTGACAGGAATTATGTGTGTTTTGTTATGGTTCTGTGGACAAATACGGAACTTCTACTAATTTAGTTATTTTATTATTTAGTTATGTTTAGATAGATAGATATGTAATTAATTAATTATTTCCATTAGAGAATGTGGAGCATTTTTCAGAACTATATTTCTGACCAATGGTACAATGAACCTGAATTAATGTAAGAGAGATGGAAAACAATCTGAACGAATATTAAACATTCACCTTTACAATCAGTATTACAACTGATATAAGTAAATGAAGCATAAGACCATGTATCTTCAACTATTGTATTGAAATGATAGTGTCTGCATGCCCTGGATATAATAAAACTTATAATAAATTAAACAAAGTACCAGACAAAAAAATTGTATTCTTCATGTATTGAGAGAGAGCTGAGCTTAGTGAGAAGAATGTCCTTTAGATTACTATGGGGAAGCGTTATGTAATAAATTTCTAGAAAGAACTGATACCGAGTGGTAGGGACATTCTAAAGAACACAAACAAATTGCTAGGTACCCTCTCCTCTCACAAAAATATCTAAACTGTCTAAATTGTGTATAAATGCAACTGACCCTCATTCAACAGCTCACTGTGGAAGTGACAGTCCATAGCTCAAAAGAAATGAATAGTAACGAATTTCTTCATTTGTTCAATTCTGTTCATTTTCTTAACAGATGGAAAAATCCAGCTTAGCAAGATTGTTTGCATGTATTAATAATTATCAGTCATGGCTTGGCTTCGCGGACGAAGAT
>NW_010425343.1:0-6966 GCF_000710305.1 Buceros rhinoceros silvestris
TTCCCATTTTAATGTTGATTTACCCTTTGGCAAGGGCATCCTATAGAGATTTGTCATAGCATCTTTAGTGCCATCTTAGAAGAGTTAGAAAAATATGTCAAGTTCTGTGGGCCACAAAAGATTAACGGACTTGCAAGGAACTCACTCAACTAGATTTTCAAATTACTTTCTTGTTCGTGTGCAGTAATAGTTCCAGCTGCAAGCAAGATGTGGTCAAGAAGTACAGCAGTTGGTTATTCTTTGAGAGGATAAATCTGCTTTAATTCAGTGTCACGTAGCCTACGTCTTGAAAAAGGCATATGGGATTTTGTCACACCTCCCTCTCAGATTCTCATCTGAACTGCTGCCATTTGGTTGCATAATAGCTGGTTTTCTTCATCCACTCAAGACTTAAAAATCACCCATTGGCAGGAGAATTATCCTAGCAGGGGAATGGGCCAGCACTGCAGAGGGGGCACACAAAACACTACTCGTCCCTACTTTCCTTCCTTCTACCAGAGCTGCCAAACTATATTTCAAGGACAAAGAAGAGGACAGATTGCCTGTAGCTTACTGTGAGCTACTGTATCAGCCCCCCGGGACCCTTAATAGAAGTGTTGAACTGTTCTGTCTTTTGCTGGGGCAGATCCATTGTCCATATGACTAATGAACATATCCTGATGCTACAAGTGTCTTATTAATTGGCTAGCAGGTTTGGTTTTTTCTTTTTATGGGTCTCTGGGAGAAGCATGGAAGAGACATACGAATAGACAATAAGAGATGGGATGTTCAGGGAGCCCATAAAATAAGAGCACTCTGAAATGCCTCGCCTTTGACCTTCAATCCCATTGCTGTGATTGTCTAAGGAATATATTAACACAATCACTGTTGAGAAAACAATAGGAACCTAGTAAGAGATGGCTAACTGAGAGCAGGCTACTGTTCAAATTCTGCTCAGTTTCAGGAGATTCTAATTAACTTCTGCATGGAAAAGAAGTTAATTTTTATGCTATGCTGTGCTGTCTTTCAGTCCAAACCCAAGGAACACAGGCATGGCCAAAGCATATCAGACTCAGGCTCTTTGCCAGTTTCCTGGTCTATATATTTCAAACGATAGTATAAGAAATTCTTTATTACATGGTGCTGTGAAATACAGCTCAGTTTTGAAACTGTCCTTCCAATCCTAATGTATAGAGCTGGCTTCAGACAATGAAGCAACAGGCTTTTGTCACTCCCTGCACTTCAGGATTAACAATTAGATTCTGGATATTTTCCTTATCCGTTTCAGTATTCAGTTCTCTTTGAATTGTGTTCAGACAGCAGCATTCAAGGGTAGCGAGTATCGGTCACATCATATGAGAATTTTTTTCCTTTGATCCGCATTGAACTTCTCTGGGTATCTCACAGTTCTCAGGCTATGAAATGAAGAAAACAGAATATTGTGATCTTCACCCATTTACATACTTCTCTTGTCTTCTGATATTTATTTTTATTCAGAATTGAACAATACCAGTCCTTTCAATCTCTTTGTGCTGTGTGCTCATTTATGCCGTGTGATATCTTCGAATTGATGTGATCTATCTACCACTGCTCTCCTTTCTTGTGGTTTGAATACCACACAGGCTATCACTACCTTTGCATGACATAATCCTCTGGGATTAATAAGATTAATTTTGTTTTATGTTTTCTAAGACCTTTTCTAAAGTTCTATTTCATGGCTCTGGTGTCAAAACCATGCAATATAGCTCTCCCTAGGCCTCCTTGACAATGAAAGACTATTTTTCACAAACTTAAAACTCTCTAATTCATTTCAATGTCACTCTGTTTCTTTAAAAATTCCATTGATTTTCAGATGTTCTCTTTCTGGCAAGATGTCTTTGATCATGGCCCCATTGTCTAGAAAAAAAAGTCCAAACATATGCTAAAGAAAAAAGCATAATGTATTGCCTTTCTGAACTCCTGTGCATACAGGCTGAGTTCTGCTTCTTCACCGCTTTGAGCCCAAAGAGACATTATTCACCATGATCTGCCCTTTTCCTAGAAAGAGCTACAGACCTCCAGGAAACGTGTTTTCTCCACATTGAATTCTTGTGGCAGACATTATCTGTTTAATTCATTTGTCCCAGATAGAATGCTGTATTCGTGACAACGTGGAGTAGACCCCTCTGGAGGCCAGCAGGAGGGAGGGGGGAGGCGGGTGGTGTAGGGCAGATGAAAGGAAGGAGCAAAGAATGAAGGTTCAGTACAGAGAGATGTCCCAGCACAGCTGAGGTACTGACAGCCAGAGGAGAGGGACAGGAGCTGCACTCAGACCTCTCTGCTGACAGAAAGAGATTTTGTAGGGGCCAGAAGGGAGAGGGCACAGTGGCTGCAGTGCAGGAATCCAGTGAATGGAGATAAAACTGTGTCTGGGAGCAAGGACCCTCCAAACAGGGACACAACAGGCAAGGAGAGAATGATAGATTAACCCTTTTTATATCCATTCTGTCTCAACCTACTCACCTGAGTTTTCTCTGTGATGATAAAATTACTATTCCAGTTTAATTTTCGTTAAAATCTGGGTTGTGAGTTCAAAAGCCTTTCCAGTCTTCCCCGGGCAGCTCACTATGTGGAGGAGGTCTTTCTCTTTTCAGGCTAGAAGAGCTCCACTTCAACCAGCCAGCCAGCCACAGTTCCCATATTTCTCCATATTTTCCCACAAAAACAAAGCATGTTCTAGGGGTTGTATTATCTTTTCTGGCTCTTTTCTTTTTTTTTTCAATAATGGGCAAGAAACACAATTCTTCCCCCAGAGCTGATATTGATGGGAGCACAGAGTCCTTTGTTCTTAGTTCATACTTGCACAAAGCATCTCATTAAAGTAAACCTGAGTTATTCCTTTAATAAGGTGTGAGTCATGCCTAAGAACAGGATTTGGTCACATTGTTGTGGGAAGGGTATTGCTCTACTGGGAGCTGTCATTGCTCAAGGTAAGGTAGAAGTTCATACCAATGTGGTAGGAACCAAAAGCCCAGAAGATTTCAAACTGCTTCTGAAAATAAAAAGTGGAAGGTATTTATACACTATCTTTGTATAATCTTTCTATTCAAATTCCAAGTTCTATTGAAGAAAATAAGCTCCTATGTATTAAACCTTTGGGCAGAATTGAAAAGAAGCTGAAAATAAGATATGATCTCATCCTGACCATAATACCAGACTTCCCTTCTTTTACATGGAGCTTGTTTTGAAGCTTATTTTGAGTTCGTTTGGCAATTAGCCACATTTGTCCCTTTTCCATCTCAGTTTGTCCATTTCAATGCTGCCATCTTGTGGGCCTACTTATCTGTCCAGACCATGCTGAAATAAGTTCCTTACTGAAGCCATGGACTATACATTTCACCAGGAATCCTTTCCTGCCAAGGACATTCCATTAGTGTTTCTGCCCTTTCTTATTTTTGTCTTTATTACAAGTTGCTGTGAAACGTTGCACCATTACGGTACAAACAGATATTAACAACCAGAAAAAATATCTGGTAAGTAAGCCAGAGCTTCCTTTTTGAGTCATATATGTTACAGCACAGTTATCAGCTAATGTTGGCAAATCAGAAGAATTACTCTAACCACAAAAAAATCCCCAAATATGGGTCATAAAGAAAGAAGCAACAACCACATCATTTACTAGAAATAGTCACTCTTCATCTGTTTCCCGGCAGAGCTGTTCTTGCTGTGGCTTCTCAGAGTTTCAGATAGGAATGGTTCTCTCAGTGGTCAAATGCATGCATTTGGGTTCGAAGTACAAAATCTCGATTATGCAACTGATAATCACGTCATCCCTCCTTTTCTCTCTTTCCCTGCAGAGCTGCCACTATACAACTTCAACTGTGCCTTTGGCTGGGGATCCCAAAAGACTTTGTGCCACTGGGAGCATGACAACCAGGTGGATTTAAAGTGGGCAATCCTGACCAGCAAAACTGGGCCAATTCAAGACCACACAGGTAATAATGAGTTCATGATCTAGACATTTTACGTGAGAAAGAGTTGTTCTGTTTAATACCAACATGCCTTCCAAAACCATAGGAGAATGAATTATACCTAAAATTGTAGAGTCACAAAGATTAATCCTCTACGCAACCTCATCTGTTATATGTAGTCACACCTGACCATAATTGCACTTTCTATTGGAGAATAAAGATCATTTATTAAGGAATTTAAGATATTCTCTTCCCTGACTTTCCTTTGGATAACCATCATCTGGGTTAGAAAAAAAAATCTGAATGACCAAATATTCTGCAAATACCACTTACCAAGTGATACAGTCATGAACAAACCTCACGTTATTCCTGTTTGTAGTTACAAGGACTGCCCACCACAGGAAGGTATTGTAAGTGAAACTTCCCAGATGAAGGTGTTTCCATCCCCTCCTCCTCTCCAGCAGGAGTGGGAGATTATAGCTATCCCTTTGCTCAGATATCGTTTTCCCAGAAATATCACTCTGGGAAATTGATTGGTTGGTTTTCTAGTACCTAACTCATGGCTCTGCATAATTAGGCAATAAATATGCTGCTGGCTAGCGGAGAAAGCAGGGCACAGTGTGACCTGCACCGCTTCTCGCTTTAGTGTTCTTTTTTGCATACGTGCAGATTAATCAAATGTATTGAGATGAATCCCCCTTCCCATTTCTGTAACCCCTTTGCCTAATGAGAATGACAAGGAAATTAGACAAAATTGGACTTTTTAAATTCTGAGACACTTTCAATTGAATCTTAAGACAAGTACAGTAGTTTCAGAGGGAAAAAAACTTATAATACTTTGTCTATAAATGGCATTGTACAAATAAATGGCATCAAATTAACTAAATGCAGTTAGCTGAAGTGAAGGCTGTAATGGTGGAAAAATTGATGTAAAGTGAAACGGCTTAGTAGGATCTGACATTGAAAAGAGGTTAAAAGCTATGTTAGCCAGAGACTGACAAAATCTAAAAGGCATGCATAAGTAAAGCTCTAATTAAGACAATGAAGACAGAGTTCCTGACCCGGCACTGCAATAATATTCTGCAAATGAGCACTATCTGCACTTTGCCACCAAGGATTATAGAGAGATAGAACCTGACTTCAGTCAAGAGATGGAGAAATTATATTCTTCAGATAAGATCTTGTTGTTTCCACTGGGCCCTGCTGGTGCAGAAGGGTTATTTGTTCCATTAGCTGTAGCTTCAATAAAACTTACCTTTCTCCTTGCTGCACTAACTTTCAATATTTTTCCAAAATTTTCCTTCAACTCATAAGGGCACCTTCAACTGCCAGGTTTGCCATTCATCTGCTAGCAGTTACAGAATGAGTGGAGTGCGTGTGAACACAGACCCTGAGCAGTCTGAATGGCACTGACACCCCAAACAAACCCTTCAGTGATCCCACACACAGCAAGGCACCCTATGTGTTGGGAGAAGAGCAATGAGCAGCTCCCAGGCATATCTTGCTCTCAGCTACACGTATAGAAAGCTGAAGAAACTCCACAGAAGTGATCTTCAACAGCAATTACTTTAAGACAGCAGGACACGCTGTATGTATGTCACTTCAAATTATACATGTTATGATTAAATCTGGCCAGAGTCAGGTCTTCCGACTGAGACAGCCATCTTAAAGCTGTGATTATTTTCCTTTTTTTCTCCCTTTGGATTTCCCTATCACCATTTTTTAATGAAATTTGCACATGTTGTGCTGCCCTCTGCACGAAAGCAAAGTTGCAAAGAAAATACAGTCACAAGCACTCATGCTGAAGAAGCTGGACTAGATGTAACAGCAGCAAGATAGAAAAAAAAAGGCGGGGGGGGAGCCTGGCAATTTATTATCATCTTCCCCTAAAAAATTCTTTTGAAGACCAGATGCTTCCACATGCATATTGGCTAGGATACCTCTGACTGCCCACAGAAAAATCCAAACAAAAGAAAACATCTTTGTCTCGTGTTAGAAGAAATATTTCACTTATTAGGCTCAATCCTTCCAGCCACTGGGTTTAACTCACTCCTTTTTGTTGCTGGTTTGCCTTTTTACTACCCTGTCCTGCTTATGCTTCCCAGAGTAGCAATGCTCATACTCCTTTCTTCATTGGTTCAGGACTATGTCATTATAATCCAGCAAGTCTCAAATTATACATTATTTCAAATGGAATTCAAGAATATCATGTATAAACAAAGATCAATGTTGATAAACCACCATCCTTCCAAAACACCTTCTTTTGCCACTTTCACCTTTGTTTGTTTGTTTGTTTAAGCATTGGTATAAACAGAGATGTGGTTATTTCAGCATTTGAGAAATAGTATTTCTTATCATTGCCTTTCTCATTCCTACTTTCAAAATAACTTCAGAGCAATACCAGTAATTGCTGTCCCCACCCTTTCATGTGAGTGCATTACACATGCGATCTGTTCTTACACACACCAGGATGAATGTCATGTTTTTCCACCCTAATACTCTGCAGAGAACGTGTTCAAAAGCTGGCTGCAATGGACTCCTGGCTAGTGTAAAAATGAAGCACTTCTCTGTAGTCAGTATCTTACTCGGCAATTTTCTGTTACCAAACTAATCACACTCCCACGTGTTTCTCTCCCAGTGTGATTAAGCAACTAATTTTCCAAGTTAAGGGCAGCAGGTGTTCAGATTTCAATGTGTATTTCAATGTAAATCCATTATGCTCTTCAGAAAATACCAGCCATAATCTTACTCTTTTATGAAACAGCTCACAAATATACAGGGCTGAGTATTTTAGTACAAAAATCTAGGCAATAACTCTGGCGCTGCTTGTGACAATGCTCAGACTCTCTTTAGGAACACCATTTAGATCTCGGTTCCTGATCTCTGACCATGGCTGTTCAAAGCTATTTCATCCTCCAGTGTTTTTCTCATTCTAATCTTGCCTTCTCGAGCACAGATTACTTTAAACAGGGATTAAAAATAGCTCTTTGCACAATTAGTTTAGAGTAGGCCCCAGGGATTTCCATCTAGCCTGCTG
>NW_010425343.1:7102-29497 GCF_000710305.1 Buceros rhinoceros silvestris
CTCTCTGCAGGAGGTGCGTGCTAACTAATGGAGCATATGCGGTTACACCAAACCGCATATGTTTTTGCCTCCTTCCCTGAGCAAAATCAACTGTTTTGTGTGTGCCATGTATGATTTACTCTTGGCACAAAGCATCCCAGTGAACAGCAAAGGAGACTGCCAGAAGAAATCATAGAATCATAGAGTGATTTGGGTTGGAAGGGATCTTCAAAGGTCATCTAGTCCAACCACCCTGCAGTGAGCAGGGATAGCTTCAACTAGACCAGGTTGCTCAGAGCCCCATCCGATCTGACCTCAAATGTTTCTAGGGATGGGGCATCTACCAGCACTCTGAGCAATCTGTCCCAGTGTCTCATTGTAAAATTTACCTTCATTGTAAAAAATTTCTTCCTTATATGTAGTCTAAATCTACTTTCTCTTAGTTTAAAACCATCACCCCTTGTCTCATTGATACAAGCTCCGCTAAAAAGTTTGTCCCCATATTTCTTACAGGCTCCCTTTAAGCACTGAAAGGCTGCAGTAAGGTCTCCCTGGAACCTTTTCTTCTCTAGGATGAACCCTCTTAGGTTTTCTTCATAGAATAGGTGTTCCATCCCCCGATCATTTTTGGGGCTCTCTCCTTAGAGCACACCAGATTTCCTAGAGCTCCCAAACCAGTGACCTCTGACTCTCTGGGTTGTACATCTTGACCCATCAGCATGGAAAGAAAGCAAAATGATCAGGGGTGGTCAGGGCTTCTTAGGTAAATACAGAAAACGAAAAATGGTGGCTATTCCTAACACAGTCCTTCTGTCACAGTAGGAGATGGCAATTTCCTTTATTCACAAGCTGATGAAAGCCAGAAAGGCAAAGTCGCCCGACTGCTGAGCCCCGTGATTTACTCTCAGAACTCTGCCCACTGCATGACTTTCTGGTACCACATGTCTGGTGCTCATGTTGGCACCCTGAAGATCAAACTGCGATACCAAAAGCCAGATGAATACGACCAGGTGCTGTGGAGTCTGAGTGGGCACCAGGCAAACTACTGGAAGGAAGGACGCGTTCTTCTTCACAAGTCTGTGAAACACTATCAGGTGAGCTTGGCTGCTTCTCGCTGAACTAGCAGAGCCAAGGCCAGTAAGACCTTGCTGGTCATGTTTTGTACACCGTAGCAGAAAATGTCACTGAAGGATTTATGTAGACAGTATTATACCTACAGATGAGGTGCTGTTGCTGTGACAGTAATAATAGTGGCATATTTCATGGTATCTCAGATGACAGTCATATAAGGAATTTGTTATCAAAGGCCAAATAAATAGTTTAGAAATCATTTTTCATCTGTCACGAAACTGCACCATTGCCAGTGTTTTGCTGCTGATGTAGAAGTCTTTAATGAGATTAGGACATTATATAAACTCATAAAGGCATGCAGTGCAGATTGGCAGGCCACGATCAACGTACCTGTAGATGAGGCATCATGACAAGTGAAGATGTGGGTTAACAATTAATTAAGATATTCTGAATGCTGCAATTGTGTATTAACAGGAAAACAATGTGAATAGTATCTTATTTTGCCAGGTGGTTATTGAGGGAGAAATTGGGAAAGGAACTGGAGGAATCGCTGTGGATGATATTAAAATTGACAATCATGTAGCACAAGAGGATTGCCGAAGTAAGTATGAATAGCAAGAATATACAGAAATCTCATCCAAAACATTATTCATTTTGTTTGATAGCTGGTTTTGTCTTTGAGAAAGAGATAGATAACTATTGACAATACAGGAGGTTTTGCACTGAAAACATCCTGATCTGGCCCATAGCTGTATTCATAGTAAGTGCCGTTGGTGTCATCTTAGTACCACAGCAACTGCAGTCTGTTGGATCAGAACGGGCATCCTACTGACATGGGTCACTGCGTGTTCACATTCTCACATCTCTTCCTACATTTTAGATAGCTGCCCTTTTTAAATTTTTCTGTTTTTCCTAATGCCCTTTGCTGTTTTAACAAATGCTCAAAATCCAGTTATTCACCCCTTTTTGATCACTTACTACTTGAATTCTGTTTTAAAGGATCATATCAAACACCTACAGGCTAAGCAGATAGGGCAAAATGGCTCCTGCTCTGTCCTGTAAGTCCAAGTCTGCAATGACTCTTCTGCTGTAGTCATCAGGTTCCAGACATGTGGGACACGAAGTAGTGTTAGAACACGGCCTCTTCCGCATCTGAGCTGGGCTATTCCTGAGATGCTATTTGAGTCCTTTTATTTCTGGCCAGTCTCGTGCTATTCCAGTCACTGCTGATCGTATGTGCATTGCATACTGCACATAATTTGGCAGCAGCAACCACAGATAAACACAAGCAACTGAACCTTGTCCTTCATGATGGAGATGAACCAAAGACTTTTATGTAGGAGATGGAATTATTCTGAGATACCTCAGATATACGAAGGAATAATGCTGAGAAACCTCATCATTAGAAATATAAACTTAAGCCATGCAACTGAGAGTAACAATACAGGGTGTTCATGACCTTTTTGCAGTCTTTTGAGGGTCACATGACAGACTCTAACTGCATAGTAGTTTCACCGCAGGATAAGAAAACTGTACAATATCTTTTTACAACACAGTCCATCTCCTGGGGTTCATCATATGCCACCAGAGTGGTGGCAAGAGGCAAGATGAACTGCTTGGTCCTCCTGCATTATCCTCGGTGCCAAGAAGGGTGCTGGGACCACAGTGATGGTATTTATCTGACTCCAGAATGAGAAAGGAAAGTAACTCCTATCTCTTCATGTTTTGGTTGTTCAAACCAAATGCTGAGCAAAGATTTTGCCCAGCAGAAGCTAAAGCCAAAAGCTGAGACTGAAGCCGAAACACAAGTGGTCTCATAGCAGTCAGTGAAACTGTTCTTGTGATTAACTATGCCCATGCTGATGAAGTGTTGTGGAATTGGGCTCAAAAATTGCAAATACCATGAATGAGATGCTAATTCATCACACTGATTTCCCTTTCCCAGGCATGGAAAACCCCTGCTGATAATTAAAACTGTGCCAAGACTGGGCGGAGAGGATCTTTCTTTTTCCTCCATTAATTTTCAGAGCCCATCATAATGAACAGTTCTGTCAAGCTGACATAATGATGCTCTGACACAGGAAAATCTGCTATACCATTATTGCCGGCATAATAGTCAATCGGTGTTTGTAACCCTAATAATCAATGTCAATTCTCTTTGCTTCATTAGAATCAACTGATGTGGAGAATGAAGTAGATGAAGAAGAAGACTCAGAAAGTAATCAAACAGGTAAAAATTGTGTTATTGTTAAAAGAGAATGAATTTTGCAGTGCATTTTCATGTGAATTTTTGTATTCTATCTATTTATTTATACATTAGTTCTCTAACTGCATATTGTATTAAGGTTTTTTGATTTACCTAAATGAGATTCTAAGAAGACTTACATTTATTTGAAAGATGTAATAGTTTCAGTCTTCTGTGTCACATAATCTTACGGACATTGTATTACTTATATCTATCTCAAACCTTTCAGATTTTATATACATAATCTGTTGTATTGTATATATATATATATATATATATATATGGATGCACACTATAGCTCCTTAATATTTTGTCATAAGAAGGCTTGTCCACAGCTAAAGAAACAACTATCATTATATTTTCATTATATCTTATGATTTATGACTCACACAGTGTCTAGGTAATTAGGCTCAAACCTCTTCAGGCTAATTGTTTCAGACCTGGCTGAAAATGTCATTTTATGACCAGTCTACCAAAGCATTATCATTTTCAGTGATGATACCTGTAAATGGATCATTAAATGGAGCATAATTGTCACATTGTCCCAATAATAAAATCTACTTGCATTTTGCAGGCAATGAGCTTAATTTTTTTTCTGTTAAAGTCAATGGGATTGCTATAATTGATTTCAGTGGAAGCAGGGTTTGTCCGAAAAAATACTTTTTGGCTTTTCCTGCAACAATGAGTAGGTTTTGCAGGCTTATTGTATCTCTTTCATAAACTGAAAGGGTTGAGGGAAAACATTATGATACCCAGTGAGTATTTTACACAAGGGGGCAGAGTGCTCTTCTGTATCAGTTCTGTCACTATTTCTATATCAAGGTCCAATCCTGAAGTCAGTGAACTGGAGATGGGCACAAAATGGCTGGAGATTCCCAACCAATGTGGAAGGCTATAAACATTCACAACGAGCTGAACAAGATTTAATTAACATTTTTGAGCTAAATACTACAATCTGGCAAAATACAGTCAGAAGTTTTGGTTATTCATTCCGAAGACTTTCACTTAATCCAAGGCAGAATCAGACCCCTACTAACATGCAGCACATTCAAGGGTTGGAGAACAATATGGAAAAAATCAACAACTATTCAGGCCACATTATAGTTTTCAGCTATTTATGACTACCTCCTAGAAGCTAGGTTTGCAAATGATGTAGCAATTTATGTCAAAAACTTGATGTTCTTTCTCCAGTTTTCAACTCATCAAACTAAGTTCTAACTAGAATCAGTTCTGAAAATCTTGCAATTCTTTACTCCATTTCAGGGTTTACACCTCCATACCACAGAGGCGAGGACTACGATGATAACATCTCCAGGAAATCGAGCAGTGTCCTGAAGACCCTAGATCCAATCCTTATCACTATCATAGCCATGAGTGCACTCGGGGTGCTTTTAGGAGCCATCTGTGGAGTTGTCCTGTACTGTGCCTGTTGGCACAACGGGATGTCAGAGAGGAACTTGTCTGCACTGGAGAATTATAATTTTGAACTGGTTGATGGTGTAAAACTGAAAAAAGATAAACTAAACACACAGAATTCATACTCGGAAGCATGAAGGTATAAAGCAACTGGAAAAGTTTCAGAGAATCGAGATGGAAGGACATAGCTCGGTCGTGCTGGGGAACTGTTGATCTTCTTTTACTGTACAGGCTGAAAAGTGCATTGATGACACTGAGCCAAGCTTTTCTCAGGAGCTTCAATGAGTGTGTAACCGATAAACATGGACAACAATCTGTGTTAACAATCTGAATCATGTACAGTCTGCTTTTTCTGTTGGTTTTATTTGAAATAATCAAATGCTGGTGTTGAGACCAAGTATGATCGACTTACTTATAGTTCATTTTGTCTTTCTTTCTCTCCCTCTCTTTTGTTTTCCGTTAATGGATAATTTTGTTTTTACTGTGCAAAATCCAAGATGCTGTCACAAAATGTATTCAGTGGGGTCCTTTGGAGGGACATGCTGTCCATAGCTCAGTGCCCAGAAAATATTGCAGTAACAGCTATTTAGGGGACTCCTGCACCTGTATTTGTGTATAATTGCTCGTGTTGTGCATAGGCAAAGAAGGGTTAGGATGTTTTTGAAAGTACTGCTGCATCAGTACCGATATAGTGTGTCAGCTCTGTTTACGAAGCAATACAGTCAAATTTTATTGATGTTTTTCAGTGTTGTACTAAATTTTGTGCTTGTGAACTCCATAAAAGAGTATGTGCCATCAGCAGACACAACTGGTAACCAAGTGTACTGCCTAAAAACTAAAAAAAAAAAAAAAGTCCTTGGCACTGGCTAGTGTATGTCAACAGCAGACACAACTGGTAACCAAGTGTACTGCCTAAAAACTAAAAAAAAAAAAAAAAGTCCTTGGCACTGGCTAGTGTATGTCCTCTCAAGTGCCTTTTTGTTTGTACTGTTTTTCATTGTGTTAACATTAACTACAGCTCTGCTTCTCTGCAGTTATGCCCTTGTCTTTAATCATATTATGATGGCTCACTGACTAAAAGAAAAGTATTTTTTAGCATAAGGAAGTAGCCTCAGCAAGGCAAGGGCTAATCAGATTTGACAAATTGGCTCGATTGTTCTGCTTTCTGTATTTCAACTTCATGTTTCTCAACCCTTTTGTATAAAGCTGCAATATCCCCTTTTATTGTTCTTTCATATAGAATGTATTTTCAAATGTAAAATCTTTCCCTTTCTCTCCTCTTTCTCTCTCTCTTTCTCTCTCTGAGTAGATTGCAAAAGCATTTGCCATTGCCAAGGAAAGAAAACTGCAGCTTTAACTTGCTGGTAATGGCAAAGGGTTTTATTAGAGTTTGTGTTAAAAAGTAAGGGAAAATTCTTAACTTTACCCTCCAAAGTCGAACTTTGGGTTTCTTCTTAACAGCATAAAGTGACAGTATCTTTTTTCCTGAAGTCATGAAACATCTTTTACCCTGAACAGTTTGCCTGTTAATTACTCTGGCGAAAATGATCCCCTTACAGAAAAGATTGCCTTTAAAATGAGAAACTTGCCTCCTCCTGCCCCTACCTCAACCCAGAGTTCTGTTCTCTCACTAAATGTGTATTTTCATGCTAATCAATGCTAATTGGGCTTACGCATGGATTCTGAGGGCAGAATAAAATCCCACAGTGTATGTAGGGTATGTTCTTCTTACCGTCCTGTAACATCCAATTGGCATTTCATACCAGGAGGTTTCTGTTTGACCAGAAGTACAGATAGTGACAGATTCAGTGAGCTGAGCAATGAAAGCTGTTGGAAAAATGTGTTTGACAATTATGTGGCAATTTTTTAGTATTTTAGGACAAATATTATTGGTCAAATAACATTAAAAAAACCTATGCTGCTGGTCCAACAGGGTAAAAAGAAACAAGAGTTTGTTTCCCACAGGGGTCCATAGAAGGAGACAAGGGTTGAGAAGGATTGCTCCTCCTCTGCAGGCGTGAGGGGAGCCCTTGAGTTTTCTGCGGTGACCTGCACATAGAACAGCCATAACTGGGAAAGCAGTGGAGGGAGGCAGCTTTAACCTTCCCATGGGTATCTATCAACCAGAAGATAAAACCAGTGCAAACATGGGGAAGGAATCTGTCTGCAAAGTGCTGAACTCATGTTTTCCTTCACTGAATTCCCTGAGCAGGGTCAAGGAAGTGATTGTGACTTTCTGAGTTAGTCTTTTCTGAAATTGCTTTTGTAGTAGAGCAATTAAGCATCCTGTCCAGGATTAGACCTAAAGAAGGGCTAATTCAGCCTTGAATTGCATAGAGCAAGAGAATCCATCCATATTTATCAATTAAATGTTTTGATGAATATAATTTCACCAATATGAACCATAAACCAGAAAAATCTGTAGAAAACTCACCAGTAACCTTGAAATTGAAGAAAAGGGATGGAGGCAGGCGGTAAAAATATGACTTTCAAAGTTGAAAATGTTTTAAAAGAAGACCCAACAAAAAAAGAGTGGTCAGTTGCTACTTCAAAGGAGTCCTAGAAACAAAGGCTGTAGTGAAAATTCAAACACCCACTTCAGATCATCAAACGTTGGATGCGTCAAATGGAAAAGTTACCTCCCCAGGCTCTAGATGATGGGTCTTCCAGAAGGTGGGACAGAGCACATAAGGCCAGAAAGTTTTGCCTGAAAGTTAGTCCCTGAAATGTCCCCAGTGACGAACTCACTTTGGCAGAGGTAGAATTTTCATTTGTATCTAACACTGTAGTTTGATCACGATGGTATAACAGAAGCTACTTAATTAACCCAAAGAGCAAAAGGATTTTTCAAAACTCTTTTCAGCACACCACCACCATGTGATTCAGGTGTTAGGGTCTGTTCGTAGCTGAAAAAACTTCTAGTCCACTAACTTGACTGAGAGTTACACGCATATGTTGCCTTGAAGATAAAATCTCATTGGGGAGCACAAGCCCCAAACCTTTGAAATATTCCCATGGATTTCAATAGATTCTGGACCAGCTCTTGGTCTTGATCTATTTGAACAGAAAAGCTAGAGATTGCTGGAGTTTTTCTTCTTTTAACATACCGAGAAAAGTGAACATTAAAAAGGAATATATCTCCATTGTGGTCTTCAGACCTTATCATGATAATGAGGATCTAGCACTGAAGATTTGATTTCTCTGAAGGTTATAGAATGAAAGTTGCCCTTCAATAAAGGAAAAATGATACTGCAACTTTACATTGAAAAGTATCTTGCACTGATAAATATATTTAAAAAAATTATATGTTTATAAAGTTATTAATTTGTAAAGGCAGTGTTACAAAATGTTCAGTTTATATTGTTTTAGATTGTTTCATAATTTTTAAAGTGTAAAATAACATATTTTTTTCTTTATTGAAAAACTATAAAAATCCTCTGTAGTAAAATGATTTCATTTTACTGGTATATTATTGCTTCATGTTTTGTACCATCATAAAACTTTGTGCAGATTTTTTTTACAGAAATTTTTATTTTCTATGACAATATGACACTTGTAAATTGTTGTTTCAAAATGAACAGCGAAGCCTTAACTTTAAATGACATTTGTATTCTCAGACACTGAGTAGCATTAAAAAAAATGCATAGAACTGAACTGTAACTTAAATTTCCAAACTATGACTACTACATTCCAAAGAAACAGTTGAATTAAACATTTTCATAAAATATCCCATAACTGATGTATTTTATTATACTTAAATGAATTGATTTTATTAAATGGCTGGTTTTATTTAGCATCTTGCAACAAGCACAATGTTCCAATCATGGTTACATTTGTTGGTAGGCAACTCCAACGAACAGACACCTTGGTGGGACCTGTCATGGCTTAGGATGGAGGGATTCGCCCTCTGCCTGCCCAGTTCTCTCTCCCTGCTGGAAGACACTGCCGCTACATGCCTAACTTCTAGGCAAACAGCAGGGATCTAAGAGGACAAACGTGCCGCCACTGTTCTTAGGTTGCAATTTACCTCGCTGCCATGAGAAGCCCAAGACGTACATCCTAAGGAAGTCATATGTGCCCCTTGCATCTTACTCTTAGGGCGGTGAGATTTACTGAGAGTAACGTCCATTTTTTACAAGTTGCTCTGCTAAGTATCTGCTCCAGTAGTAAGGTTTGTACAGATGACCTTCCTGCACATTTCCAGTGAAGTCATTAGGACCTACCCAACCATAGCTAAATCTCCCAATGCAAAACACAAGTTGCTGACGGGAGCAAATGATGCAAGGGCAGCCCATTGGACCTAATTCAGCATTCACCTGGGTGCTGAACTCATCTGTGGAATAAATGATCATGGGTAGGGACACCTTCAAGGAGTTTGCATCCAGATGAGAAGCTGTAGACTGCACATTTCCTGTTTCATGCAATATTTACCTTTTTAATACTGAACACTCTGCACATTATAGTTTGTCAAATCCCTTCTTTATATTGCACACATGAAGAATGCACATGCTGTCAGTATGTCATTAGATTGAATACTCATGGGCAAAAAAATTACTTCAGCTACTTTACTGCTCCTGGGAAAAATATTGTGCTTATTACCACATATTTGATGATTGTTACACTTGAAGAGAAAGTATCAAATCTTGTCTCCTTGAGAACGCAGCGTTGTAGACACCTTTTTAAAATACGAGATGGAACTACAGCAAAGCACCTGAGCAAAACTTTGCTTTATGACCAGAGTAGGAATTACACTCAGAACACGGTTGTGACAGTTGTTTTCCATACAATCACTAAACCTAAATTCCTGAGAAATGTACTTCATTGCACTCTGTTTGCTTCTGTGATGACCAGCCATGGGGCTCTTGGAGGGAAAATAAATGGCAATGGAATTAATTAGTGGGGAAAAAAAATCTATAAAGTGAATTCACTGAGAATGAACTTCAGAAAAGGGACAAGTGTTTTCAGTTAAGAAAATTCTCTTTCTTTCATTTAGGTGAAATTAATTAGCCTAGAAACAAACAACTACTTAGCACTAAACCCTCAGTTTTCCACACTAAATCCACTGCATAAATGAAAGACAAAAGTAGCGCAATAGGATCCAAATTGCATTTCCAAATTGTAACCTTGAAAGAAAAATGAAGATCAGATGGGAATAACAGATGGGCCAGCTACAGACAACCAGTGACTCTGAAGCACAGATATTAGGGTCCCGGTCCGCAAAAAGGGTCTTTGGCAGGTTGTGACATAAACCCTGTTTTTATTTCACCAATCAAACATACCAGCCCTGAATCAGCAGCCTCATAGACACAGTGCTGAGTCCTGTCCCATTTCCTTGCCTTTTGGCAGGACATAAAATACAATTACACAGCAAAAGGCAGATGTACAGGAGAGGCAGGGGCAGCAGGGCTGCCATGTGGTCGGGAAAGGCCCACTGGCATCGTGAACACGACAGCAATTCCTACCTGTACAAACCTGCCTGCTGGGCCAAAGCGGCCAGTCCCAGTGGAGATGGGACTACCTTTTATGAGACATATGAAGACTTAACAGGTACATGCTAATATAGCTCTAAATTTGACCCTTTTAAGTACTTTGTTATGTACAATTATCCATTTCTATCCATTCTATCAATTCTCCTAACCCACATTCCCACAATCAAATCGCAAAGTTGGTTTTCATTTTCAGATCGTGACATCTGGACATTAGATCCCAAGAGTGATTCCGTTCCCATTCCATAATTGTTCTGTCCTTTGCAATGCATTATGCCTAAGAGCATATTGGTTCAAACAACATTAATATATTAGAGCTTTAATTTCATATTTTTTACCATTTTGTGCTTCAAGTCACCCATAAACACAATTTTATCTACAAGTGTTTATTAAATTATAACAGTGTCATCTTTTTTTTTCTCCCCATGGGATACTTTGTATAGCTGTTTTATTCGACGATTAGTCCCCCTGTAGACCCTAATTGCTTTTCTACAGTAGGTCAGTTCTCTATATACACTTCTATTCTCATAGTTACACACAATAAAAGCCTAATCTTATCACCTCAGGACTGATGGTATCTCAACATTTATAACTGAAAATCTCGTTAAAAATATCTTCTGGCATTTTTCACAGATGGATAGAGTCTTATCAGGTGTCCAAACTTAATTTCACCTTCAATCATCATATTCTCCTATTTAAATTTACATTGTTTTTATTCATCTCTTAGACATTTGATTCATGTCCCTGTCATTGTACAGCATCACTGTGCACCACACACTGTGTTTTATTACAGACGGTTGTGTTTCCTTAATGGATGAGGTGGGTCTGATTGAAAAAGGAATTGTAGTGGTGCTTTCAAGGGGTCAAAGTAAGGAGAAGGTCTGGCAGAGTTTGGCAGGTGTTGCCACCACAAAGACTGAGGGATTTAATGATGAGAGGCTGGAAGATGAAGGGCTTGCCTGAGGAAACAAGTATCTCAGGTGACATGAGCTGAAAAGGGAATTATTAGAAAAACCCCTTGTTCAGTTCCCTAATTTTTCCATCACAAAAAAAAAAAGTACTTCACAATTCTCAAAAAATACCTGCACTGCAAAAATGTTTTTGGCACGTGTCATGCACTTTTAGATCTTCATGGAAGAAGGACATTACTAACCCATCTGACAGCTGAACCTAAATGGTGAATTTCTACTCTCAAAAAGGCAACAGGTGTGGATGTGTCTTTGAAGACCCGGGCAGCATCCCAGGACTGTGAGATTGGCATTCTTCATGCATCATGTTCATCCTGAGTGTCTTTATTCCTTTTCCTCTGTAACGTGTTGGTTTATGCCATTTGTTTCAGAAGCAAATTGCCTGGGCTGGACTAATTTTCCTTAGTGCTACACTTCCCTCACTGTTCAAATACTTTTTAAAACATCTCCCTATGCATTACTAAGGCATGACCCACCCCCATGCAACAAATACTCCATGTCAGAAGAGAGAAGAGCCTAGCTCATCTCACACATCCTCTTCCACATTCTGCCAGAGCTGTCTTGTCCATGTCAGGGACCCAGACATCATGCCTTTAATAAATAATCTACCTTTCTGGAAGCCTCAATGTTTTCTACATCAGGCCTGATACCTTTGCATTAATTCGTAAATTAAATATTGATAACAATCTTCATACTAAATATTTACTTACGAGCTTCATAACTGTTAGCATACCAGAGTGGGTCACTCTCATTTTGCCTCTTGAGACTACTAATTAGACTGCAGTGTTTTACCTTTCTCTTCTTTTAACCTTCTAATCTGACTCTGTTTCTCATAGCTATATCAACAAGAAAAAAAAATAATGATGAGAAAATCTAAAATGAAGGCATATCTGTATCTAATTTGTATCTATATGATTGAAAAAATTGAATATGTGAAAAAATAATTGTTCCTTTTGTTTTGAAATGTGTTTGTGGAGTGAAGAGGAAAGCCATCAGACTGATTGGAGGTGGTATTTGAGATGTCTGAGAAGCATTAAGTAGAAAACCACTGGAAAACTATCCTGGAAAGGCTTAGCAACTCCAAAAAGTGGTGGGAGCACAGGATTATCAAAGTAGGCAGGCTGTGAAAGTAATGGGTTACCCTGAGCGTGGTTGACAAAATGGAAGGAAAGCAGGAAAATACTTCGGGTTAAGAGTAGATCAGAAAGAACCTCCTTATTCTAGGTTCTACTACTTTCTCTTTTAATCAGCCCTCAGAAGATGGAAGGCAAAGCAAGGAATGAACTCAGCTACAACCCAGTCCCACCTACAGCTCATGTTGACTAATTCATGTCCTGTAGTTATCATACAGCTCTGAGACGAGGCAGTGAGAAGTTGGTTGCCATCCCCGTTTTGTGAAAGATCTCTGACCCTCAACACCAACTCCTTCGCATGTCCTCCACACGGTTACATACAGGAAGCAATGTCACTTTGTACCCATTTCCTGCATATATTCATGTATTCACATGTATTTTTTCTTGCTGTAGGCCATATTAACTTCCTTTTGCAATTCTCTGGTCTTTCTTCTTCTTAAGACAAGGCCTGCCGCATAAGCCATGTTCCCCGAGACTCTCTGTCTTGCATGGTGTGGGGCACTCCAGTTCCCATTTATCAGCTCAGGAAGCCCAGTGTGGGACCAGTCCTCCCATTCACTCACTGATGTTGCTTTGCTGCTCCAGCCACTCATGACCTGCTAGTTGTTTTGCATCACAATCTTGTTTGCAGTAGGAGATTATTGAAACTTCTTGAAATCTGGACTCTTATTTTAACGCCATAATCTCTGGGCGACTAAGGATCATCTTTGCTACTTTTAACAAGTCTTTTCACAATCTATTCCCTTTTCTTCTGAGGTCTTAAAGTGGTCAGCTTAAATCCATATATCTTGACAAAGTGGCTGAATTACTGCTGCTGAATGGGAGGCCATTATCTGCAATTAGTTTATGGCTCTTAACAGCTATTATTGCAAAAGATGGATTTCTCTATAGCATAAGTGTCATACCAAAGATGCAGTTAGTAGTCCTGCTTACGAAAAGTTAAGTGGTAGCTGCTTTAGGGCAAGATCAGGTTACTTTCCAAGCTGAAATAAACCAGTACCAGCTTATTACTATGGGTAATAAATGGGTTCTGTGTGTTACGAGGACTGTTTGGTTCTTTGCTATGAACTGCATGTAATAATGTAAAAGTGCACAGCACTATGTAGACAAACGGACTGAAGAAATACTGTGAGGATGTCACCATCTACTTTAAGACAAAAATACCAAACACCTGTCAGACACAAGCAAAGGATGTAGTAACTTGCCTCAGAGCACCAGCTTTTCTTTTCCTGTTTATAGAAGTATGGTGCTAAGAACAGTTCGAATGAGTGTGTGCCAATTCATTGGAGAATACTATGGATTTATGAATCTCCTTGAGGAAGTGCCTTCTGAAGAAGGACACAAAGGAGCAGAGAGTAGAAGCAGAGTAGATGGGGTCACGAACTTCATTTTACTTCTCATCATGAGTAATAGTGCTAAACTGATAGTCAGTCAGATCTCTCATTTTCTTTAATTTAACGCTATTCTTCTTGCTCCTTGCATTACTGACCCCACATTATAACCAAGCCATGTGTTTTATTACAATGCTAAGCACTGCTTTAAATGCGCATGAGAAGTTTTCAGTGCTTTTTATACTGCACAGTTATGTGTGGTGAGTTCTGTTCTTTTCACATAAAGAACCATCTCAGAGCTAACAACTTGTATTATTTTAATCAAGTTTCGTTTCACACAGTTTGTGAACTTTAATAAAGATTGCCATTTATTCTGGGCTTCAAATATAATGCTCAGCTCAGCACAAGTCTGACCTTTGTGGTATCATATCAGCACATACTTGATGAAGGTCCTTCATTATACATCAATGGCAGTAGAGCTTTCAGCCTTTTTACTAGCTTTCTTTGGAGCTGCTGCTGATTACCAATATATACATTCTAACCCACAACACATAGTGTGGGTATTAAATAGAGTAGGCACACATGTATACATATCTCCTGAGATGCAACCATGATTCTCCAACAGAAGGTGAAGAAGCCCTAGAAGTACTAGAATAGAGGGTTTGCCTAAAGGTAAAGGTCTGTGTGATTATTAAACATTTTAAGGTTTTAGTCAGATTGGGGATTCCTTGTGAAAGGAAGGAATATACAAAGAGAATCTCTACAGAAAAAAGTATTTTCAGGATGCTCTTTAGGCACACTTCTAGCTCATTTCCTAGCTCAGATTTTGCAGGCTAAAGAGAGAGTCTTTAATATTTGGCAAATATTTCCCCTCACTACTTTATGCATATAATATTTTTTGAGCTAAAGGAATTTGTATTTAACGTTCACATGGTGATAGTGCCTACAGGATAACAAATTGTGGTACCACAGTGCAAAACAATATGAAAAGGTACAGAAAATGTACATTCCTACCACACAGACGGTAGCTGTAATGTGGCTGCTGTGAGCATAGATCGTTCTAAAGCCAATGGCTTTGTCAAGCGCCTTTATTGCCAGCTCTGTCTCTTGTATTTTCATAGAATCATAGAATGATCTGGTTGGAAGAGACCTTTAAGGTCATCAAGTCCAACCATTCACCCTGCATTGCCAGAGCTGTTGCTGGTTTTTATGATCAATAAGTCAAAAGAATGGGATGCTACTACAAATGTGGTCAGAGAGCCTTCAAGCGTAGCGTTCAGCTTATCTACCACTGGCCAAGCTGGCCATCATCTCCAAAGAGTGTTATATGTTCCATTTCCAACACCTGCCTAAGGATGGGGTGAATTTTCCTATTGCAGTATCAGTTGCTTTCATGTATAGAATATTTTAAATTTATGATAGTTCAGATTTAAAGGCCTATATTTTAGATGGGTAAAATTAACTTAATAAATTTTCCAAACTGTTTCTAATTAGGAGCAAACTGTTTGGTTTTCCCAGGGACAATGATCTGAACTGCTTTGACTGAGTTTCTTCATAGTTTTGACATCAAAAAGCATTGGTCACCTGCTAACCAGCTAACAGAAGCAAAATTTAACCCTTCAAGTTATATTAAGACTCTCAAAATCCACTGATTCAATTTCAGTAGTGCAGACAAATACGTAGCATGAAGGTAGGTAGAATATTGACTCTTTTATCACTGTCATCTGCTGCTACATACAGAATTAAGATAGGCTTTGAAGAAGTCTTATCCTGCCCTCGTATTTAGGCAGACTTGGGTCTGGTTGTGTCTTTATTCAGAGTCTAGAACTAAGAATTAAACCTGTATTTTCATAGGCTTGTTAAATTTCCTTCTTAAATTGTTTTTGCTCTGGCTGCTACAAGCTAATCATACTGTATTCCCACAATGCTGCAGTTTAGACAGGTCGTTGCCAACCCCACAGTTGTCTTACTCATTTTCTCACTTCCTTGTTTTGTGTTTTGGTTTCATTCTGACCTACATGTATATCTTCACACAAAGCTGTTGCTTTTTTCTTAGAGATTTGCTCTACCTCCAACTCTATTCTCCTTCTGACTCTGCAAGTATTTCAGAAGTTAAATATATACTTCAGAAGTGCAGCTCTTCATTCTCTCCAGGAAGCCTCAAGCTTCTGCAACTTACAGCTGTATTTCCTAACATCCCATGCATTTCAAACCATTATTTTAGATGGTTTGTAAGTATTTTTCTCAGCAAGAAACACACATCTGTCCATGAAAGGCAGCATGAAAGATGACCCAAAATCACTGTCTGCTTTGGATACAGGAGTCCTAGTGAACATATTAATGAATCCTGACAGAACCTTGAAACGACCTGGGAGAAACTATCAGAAGTGTTAGCAAGCATTATTCTAGATATTGTTATTGACACCACTGTGCTTGCAATGAACTTCCAGAGCTTTTCTGGTTACCTTTTACTAGGAAAACTCGTTTCTTATCTGAATATACACTTTAACATTACAAGTCTTCCTTCCTTTTGCATTTATGTGGACAAACAGGACAGGCCCCACTATATGCCATGTGAATCACCATCTTGGTGAAGTTTGTTCTGATTTTTTAGTGTTTGCTACACCAGAGACAGAGACATCCATATTGTCTTCATGTTATTCTTCAATATATTTGAGAATCTCCATGTTTCAGATGCTTTGATTTTAATCTCTTCTAAGCCCTTTTTGTGCTTCTCCATCTTCATTGTGCAGAATGAAGGTAAGGTTTTTCTGAGTCTCTCTTCAATCATTCTAAAAAAGTATGGGTTTTATTATTGCCTTGGGTGTCTCGGTGAGTGTTCTAAAACAAATATAAATGTATACAAGAGACAGCTGTGACCCCTTAGGTGTGTATGCTATCATATGGCTGGAAGATATTGTACAAACAAAATGCACTAATAATAGAGAAATGGAAAATGGCTCATTATTTCCAAGCCCTTGGAGTTATCAGACATCCCAAAATCTGCTAAGTTATGCTGAAACTGGAGAAAGCACTGAGCAATAAAAATGTCCCTGTTCTTTCTGCTAATGGTGCTGCCAGACCCAATTCTGTGGGCCTTACTCAAGCAAAACAGCCCAGAAAATCAGATGGAGCTTTATACGAAGGAGAGAGGTTCATGGCTGCTGTCCACTGTTGCCAGTTGAAAAGCAATGCCTGTGTTTTACAGGACTTTAGCAGACAAATAACAAGCACTATAGCAAAAGAATACTGTAGAAAAACATGAAAAATACAAAGCTAATCAACTGCAGAAGCAGAGAAAACCAGTCATTAGTGATTCAAACAGAGACTCAAATATGAAATAACCATTATCATCTTCTGCACAAAACATAGTTTTAGCTGTTAACATTACAGATTGGATATAGCTCCCAGCTCTGAAACTATTATTTGCATTAAATGCTGTATAGTAGCTGATGTTACTCTATGAAAACCAGGACCCGTAAGTTCATAATGTACATTCTGAATGTAAGAAACTCCCAGATGGAAAGTTTCAAGCAACTACTGTTGTTAAATATATAACATATACATGATGTTTTGACATAATTTCCTAAAGTTAGTATCTCCTCATTCCTCAAGAAGCTGAAATAACTTCTGAACCCCAGTCATGGTGTTTGGTAAGTAACTGCATGCAGATACTGGTTCACTTTAGGCACCTAACTCAGAGAACTCATTAAACATCCAATTAACTGTTCTGAATTACTGTTTGTGAGAGCTTATTTCTCTCAATACAAAAGAAACATTAGAAGGCAAGTCTCCTTTCCTCCAAATCAGTTCCAATGCTCAACTTCTGCTGTAAATTACTACTCAGTTTATGTCAAAGTCTCAAGAACTTGCTGGGTTGTTTGCTATTGGCATACACATTGTGATCATTCAGCCATTTTTCAGGTTTTTTTAACTTTTTTTTAAACTCTCCATTTTACTGAAAAGAATGAAAACAGAGGCGATTGATTAGCATGCACGTAGGAACTGTCTGAGGTTTTTGATTCAAGAACCTGGTGGCCATCATGTGCAGCAGCATAAATAAATAATACATTAAAATACATCTGTAAGATTTGGCATCATCTCAATATTCTACACACAACCAAACTATATGACTGTAAAATGTATTTGATGGCTATTGGTAGTGACAGAACTTGTCTTTTTAAATTGCATCTCAACTCTAGATTAATTGAACTCTACTGCAGCTGCTAGTAGCTCGAGTTCCACCTTCCAATACATCATTATCATTTGATTGTAAAGACTTCACTCTTTTCCAAACACTGAAGAGCAACACAGGTCCAGCTCTGAGAATTAGTATTCCAAAGATCATGGATATTTTTAGACCCTTAAAACAAGCTTCTCCTGGGGACTGAATAAAAGTACATCTTGTCAGCCAGTCAAGGTGAAATGATCCTCTGAAGCAGGGGTTGGGCATTGTGAGAACATTTTTAAAGCTCAGTTTGAAACCTGCTTGAACACAAACTCAAGTATATTGAAAGAGTTACTGATAAGGACTTAAAATACTATATATTTTATATGTGATATAGATGCTACATAGGCAGAATGATTAAATGAAAGTGAAGTAATTCATTAAGCAAAGAGTGTGACTGCAGTTTCCTAAATACATCTTCATCTCTGTACAGGCGATGGTTTCTATTGTTTTCTTTAGCTTGTGAAATAGAATGAGTTGTCACCAAAGCTGTTGCCTTTTCAGTGAAACAGAGCATTTGGCTGTGGCAAACTGTCCAGTTTTTCTAACCATTCAATATACAGGTTCAGCTGTCTCTTTTCTGAAGACTTTTCACTGAAGGCCTAACAAGAAGATACACAGTTTAGTCATATTACTGCTTTCAGCACTTAATTAAAGAGGGTGCTACTAGGAAAGTGGATTTAATCCCAGTGTTTTAATTAAATTCTATCTTGGCACAAGTCCACCTCCCTAGTTTCAGTTGGATATAGTTCTCTTTCCTTCTTGCTCCAGACATTACAGCTGCCTGCTGCCATTGAACTGCTGCAGTGATTCTCTCATTGCATTTGAGCTCAAATAAAGGCAGTCCTCAAATACAGGAAAAAGAAAACCTCTTGCATGAAAGAGATGTAACATCAAAGCTACTATTTAAGACTCAAGTGTAACACCATTTCCATGTTCAAATTGTCTGAGGCAGGCAGTTGTGTCCACACTTTGATGCCATACTGAGTATGATGCTGTGGCCACACATGGAGCTCAGCGCAGACTACTAAATTTAATTTGGAAAGGCATCATCTGTACTGTGAGCAAGAGACAGGTTATCACTTCACAGTTGTACTGGACAAGTTTATACAAGGTGCAGTGACTTCATTATGAAGAACAGAGGGGACAGAGATTTCCCACTCAGAGTGGAAGAGAGGGTGAAGCCAAAACCCTGAATATACTGAAGGTAGGCAGTATTTTGCAGCTTCGTTTTACTCATCTTTGAAAATCCGCACTGGTTACACACAAAAGCTTTCAGAGAAGTAGATTTCTTGGGTGCAGTGTTGTAACAAGGAAGTTACTAATCTTCTGCTATTAGAACTCCTATGTCAGTGGTCTATGGCTGGTAACCCTCCTAGTAGTGGAGAGGAACTGAGTATGACCCAGAGTCGCTTCAGTTTTTCTTATGGTTGGAAAGTGCTCTGAATCATGCATGTAAGAATAGTTGCCAGGCTATCATTCTTTCACCAAAAGGAAAACAAAGCAACACAAAATGGAGGTCACACTTCTTTTTTTCCACTGCATAAAACAAATTCTAAACCCTGACATTATTGTTGGAACAAAATCCTTGCTGTCTCTTGACAAAAAGTTGCTCAGGCATATCGTGGTGGAGAGTACAAGGGTGGAAGGAAGCAAAGAAAGAGGCTTGGAAGCAGGAGATTTGAAAGGAATTAGTTAGCATCCTCCTGAAAAACATCAGAGAAAGAGATCAAGCACTGATTCACAGAAGTGGGATTCATCTTCATCCTCTCCAGTCATCCAGAAGTAATATCTTTCCTTCTGTGAACAGAGATGGGCACCTCCAGACAGCAATCCAGCTCACAATTATTGGATGTCTTAGGAAAAGATGAATCCTCCAGCAGCCATGTAGCTACATGTCACCACTGACTTAAGGCTGCTTAGTTAAAGTTGAAATGTCAACCTATGCATTACTCACCACTCCCATAGCCTTAACCCTCTCTCGCATCTAACAGTTACTGCTCATCTTCAGGCATAGGGAACAACTGTTGAAAGATACTTGAGCTTTTAGAGAGAATACTGCTGGTAAGGAGAAAGCACAGAGCATGTGATTCAATGTATTTTAGAACTACTGAAAAACAGACTACTCTCAGCACAGATACCAGTCTGTATCAGTATGATGGCTCTGTTTCCCCTTAGGTGACGTATGTGAAATATTGAGACTACACCCCCTTCCCACATGAAAGCAAATACTAAGAAGTGCACATGTTTACCAGCCTGAAAGTCGTGCCACATAGCACCGTTAAGACCTGTCGGGCACTTGCCAGTTTCACTCTCTGAAAGCAGCACTCTGCCACTCTCAGTTTGCCTACCCTTTCTGTCGTTAAAAAGATTACTTTTTGCCAGATAAAGAACATGAGTGCCCAAGAAGGAAATACAAAGGGGAAAAAAAAGACAAGACATTTATTACTGAAAATAACTGCATACTTAAGAAGAAAACCGCACCTCAACGTGCACTGTTAGGCTCGTTGAGCGTACATGACTCCGGCATATTATGAAACTAAATGTATTCAGTTACCTGGCAGGAGGCAAATGTCTAACTCAAAGTCACATGTGGGCATATTCCTCTTTATATAAAATTATAAAATAGACAGAGGCATGTTTTGTTTTGTTGTTTTAATTTAGAGTTCACAAAAGCTGATAGATCCACAAGGCTTCATACTGAGCAAATTCCAGAGATTAAGAAGCACCTTCTACACTCATTTAAACCTCAAGTACTCAATAACCCCATGCTGCTAGGAAACACCCCGGTCTCAGTATTCAGCCAGGTGGTCCAGGGAGTGGTTAGCTCACTGCGCCCTCCGGCACAGAACCACTGCAGGCATCTTCCCAAAGGTGGAGCCGTGATGCATCTCTGTGTTTTTTCCACACTTCTCTCTTCATGACTTCTACTTTTAAGAATTACCAATGCCAGTGGCAGGCAATTTTCTTTTCCACAGTGAGGCAGTTCTCTCCTCTATATCATGTTGTAGACATCCTGTTATTTGACAAGTTACTTTATTGTTGTGATTAGTCTTCGGCCACTTGGAAGGCTGGAATAGGGGCTGTCTGCCCTTGGAGATAAATTATTTGGAAGTAGTTTTATGCTCTAGGCTCCTCTAAAATTAGCTAGACTATTAGTTGGGCTATTTTTCATTTCACACTGCTATGGGGAGATGTCACAAAAGAGAAACTGATAGCCCTAATCAAATGAGGACCTAAGAACATTCTGTGATCTTTCACCCACCAAGACCAAGGAACAAGTTACAGACAGACAGTAAACATGAGTCCTGTCAAACTTATATTGGTCATTATTCCCTTGCTCTTGAAATAACTATGCAGTTTTCCACTTCCTCACCCACCAATCCCACCACGTCTGCAGGAGACTCAGGTTTGGTCCCACACCTTCTGTGGCAGTACTAAGGCTGCAAGAGGATCTGGGAATGAGAGGAGCCACCAACAGCCAGATTCACTGACTGTGCCTAACACAGCGATTGTGCTAGCTGCTCATGAAGATGAGAGCACTTCTTAAAGTGTAAATAGCCTCCTCTCAGAGCCAACCTCGCACAGTGGTGCCTTCACTTTGCAGACCCAGTATGTCCCAAAAATGGGTTCTTCCACCTGGTGTGCAATGAGTTGATTCACACAGAGAGATGAGATAGTTGTCTCATTGCATTTCTGTGCAGAGACGGGTGCTAGATGGTAACTTGACAAAGCCAGCAGACCTTCCCTGTAGTACACGATTTCTTCCACAGACCAAAGAATGCAAAATCACCTCATCTCTATGAATACTGGCATAATTTGTCTATGTGATTGGCTAACTAGCCCTTTGCTTCCACTTAAAAAGGTAGTGCATCTACTTTTTACTACGTATGCTCAAAGCGTAGGGGGCTTTCATGAGTAGGGGGTCCTTCTAGCAAAGGGTAGAGTATTTTAGTATGTTAATGGGGTAAGTTCACAGGAAGTTCAAGTAGTCAGTGCTTTCTGCTATCATTTCAAAACCCAAGGATAAAGACAATTGTGATTAGCATTTTCCATGGCATTTTCCATTAGCACCTTCCACTCAGCTCCTCTTCATACCAAGACAAACTCAGTCAGCACCCACTTAGTCAGTCGTGTTGACCTGTGTCTTTCAAGGATAAGCTCAACAAACTCAAACTCAACAAGCTCTAACACCCCAGGCTTGCCTGTCTTTCTAGTCATCACCATCACTTTGGGACCACAATACAGGGTGGCCAAGCAACTCTTCGTGATCCACACACAGCTTGCCAGCGCCCCAGCCTGCTCTTATTTTCTTACACCAGATGTGGCAGAGCTGGGGAAGATCAGCAGGTCGAGATACAGGACAGGGAAGCCTGCAGCTAGTAAGGAGACCCCTTTGCTCATGAAGGCATGCTAGAAACAAGAGGTATGATTCACATGTCTGCCTCTCTCCAGCTTGGGGAGCTCTGTGAGACATACAAGTGCCATGCAGCATCCGTGGGGAGGGGGCACTGCGAGATCCAAAGGTGTTGCGGCTG
>NW_010425343.1:29597-48641 GCF_000710305.1 Buceros rhinoceros silvestris
AGCCGCTGCTGGTCCAAGCAGGCATCAGCAGGGATCTACAGCGGAGGTGGTGGGCTTGCAGCGGCAAGGTGTGATTGCCCAGGCTGTTTGGAGTGGTGAGAGTTTGAGAGAGATGGTGAGGGGCTCAGGTTGTCAGGAGGATTCACGGAGGTGGAGGGGGGTTGCAGCAGGGTCCGGGGGGATGTCTGAGTTAGGGAAGAGAGACTTGCAGAGTGGCTGAGGGAGACAGAGTGTCTCAGTCAGTTGAAAATTTTGGATTGTGGCCTGTAGGACCTAGCAATCTGGGTACCCCTGTCATAAGCATTTAGAAGCACTTTGGGTTCTGTCTTTCCCAAATGAGTACTTGCAAGTCGCCTTGATGTTAATGAGAATTACATGCACACATCAGGGAAAGAATAGTCCCTCTACAATGGGCATGTGACAGCTAAAGTGCATCAGTCAGCAGGGAAACAAAAGAGGTCATAATTTATGTAAAAGGTTCATTTTTAATGTAAATTCTGCCCCAAAATGCTCTGCTTACTAGCCTGAATCTGTGGTATTTGGCAGTGGAAAATGAAAGGGGTGAAAAACTCACTGCTGGCAGGTAAATGCATAATGTGATAGATTGATTTAAAATCCTTGTCATCTTTCTTTTTCACCTGCATACATAACGATCCTCTGTTAGTCATTAAGGCTCCTTGTACCTTCAGCACTCTAAAAAAATATTGGCTTTGAAATGATACTTCATTGTTAAGGAATTTTTGTCAGCTAGCTCCATTTATCAATGTATCAAAGCCATTTTACAAGAGATAGGCTCCACTTTGGCACCAGTAGCGCATATATTACACGCCTTGTGCGGACTTGCATCTCATTCCAGCACTGAGTAGAAGTGCCAAGTGCCACCGAGGTACATAATGAGACATGTCAGCCAGCGCTGAGGACAGCAAGGAGAAATGAATGAATTGGCCTCCGATGTTTTCTCCGAGAGGAGCGGGGACATGAGGGGTCGCAGCAGACACATGTTTAGGGTGCAACCCTGCACCAAGTAACTGCGGACTTTGCCGTCTGAGCCCCAGGAGTGAAGGTAACAGATGTCACCAAGCCGCATTTTTCTGTTGATCTATTTACACATCCTCTCCAGACAGCAAGAGTCAAGCCAGGAAACACTGTTCTGTAGCCATATGTGTGTCTGCAACAAGGGTCTTTTTCAGCATACCAGTGATAACTGGGGGTGTCATGCTGTTTTGTGAGCAAAATTTTGTAGCATTAGCCAAACCACAGGAAGACTACTACCAAGCAACTACCTCCAAATCTGTTCAGGCTGTCTTGTGAATTAAATCATTTTTCTTTGCCCTTTTGTTTAGATCTGTACCTTGTGTTGCCAAGCAACTGCTCAGGGAAAGTTAATTGCAAAGCTCTCTTTTTAGACCAGGCAGGTAGTAGGTCTTTGAACTGAGGCGATCTGGTGTGGAAGACAAAGACTGAGAGAAGAGAAAAAGCCCATGGTCCTTCGGATATTTTTGTATTTTCCATGCATCCTAGAAACAGAGGATGCTGCAGCAGAGGTAGTCAAAGACAGGGCTTTCCTGTGCATAGTTTATTGCCATGTCTGTTCAAGGAGACTGAACCAAATTGCAGGCTAAGCACTGAGAGACGTTAAAAAGAAAATATTATCACACCAGTGATTTCCACCCCAAATTGTCCTACCAACAGGATTTCTTCCTCAAAAGAAAAGTCTTGACCCAGTTTGTTGCCATTCAAACACTCACAGACTAAGTCTGTGCAGCCCAAGAAGGATTCTCTGCTTGTGTTAAATTATATTGAAGCTATAAAGGATGCCACAGCTTCCTGCCAGCAATACCTACTGCACCTTCCAGATGACGGACTCAAAGCCCAGGGACTTGTATTTTTTGTGCTGAAGGTTTATAGCTTAAACAGTAAAAGAGGGGCCCAAGACACAAGGAAACTGCTGCCTTATACTGGCTCCCACACTCAATTTGCACAGCTCACTGAACAGAGTCACAGGACGAGAAGTCCCAACCATTAGGCACTTCTACCCACTGCCATCAATGACTCCTGAGCCTGGTCCTGTCCATTCATTGCCTCGCCTTTTCTTCTAGGAATATTATTAATGATCCCAGTCCTGTTATCTAGTTATACTACATAACATCCTCGCCTGTCAAGGCCAAGATTTCAAAGGACTGGCATTACTGGCATTACTTCTAATTACATTCTTCATTTTGTAAACTCTTGGGTTTAGAAGATATTAATTAGATTGGCCTAGTTAGTAGGATTTTCAACTCAAGATTTCACCATGCCTCGTACATTTGGCATTTCTCCCAGGATCACAGCTGCTGGACTCAGAATGCTACATGGGGACACTTCCATCTCTCTTCACAGAGAAGAAAACCTGGGAAAGTCAAAACTTTTGCACTCGAAGACTCAGAAGAGTACTCAAAAAAAGTATTAGTTAAAAACAAATCTCTTGAATTTTCCAACCAATGACATCAGTATGATGACATTAGAGGTCCTGACTGACTTTTTAAATACTAGTAATACTGAGTTGATTCAGTGTGAGCTTAAATATTTAAAGCCCGGTTTAGACAGAGCCAAAATAAAGGAATTCATCTCCAAAAGCTATATGTGCTACTTGTGCCTCATTGAATCTCTGAAGTCCAGTAAATGCATTAGTAGGAACTTGCAAGTGTGCATGGAAGCCAGACTCAATAAGAAGATGATTTGGTGCTTACTGGGTATTTATAGGAACAGCAGAAAAAGACACAGGAAAGCAGAGAAGTGCTGAGGGCTTATGGGATGAACTTAGCAGTCCCAAATTGAGCACAAGAGAAGTCATTCTTCATAAGGATGCAGACCTGGAAGCAACCTCTCTCTCTTTCTCCCCCTCTCTCTCTCTCTCTCACTAGCAAACCTATTTTGAAGTGAACATTATTCTATGTTCATCATTCTCCACATTTGAAAAAACCTTACTATTACAGATGAAAAACTGTATCATGATAAATAGAAACTGCAATCAAGCCTGATTTTAGTCACAGAGTATCATGGGTGCAGTTGTGAGTTGTGCTGAGGCTTGGCTAACAATATTCCTACCAAATTTTGCAAAGTTTGTAAGCTGATCTGACCTGACAGTTACTGTGATTCTACCTAATCTAGTATCCTGTCTCTGAGAAATGCTAACACCAGCATCTTCAGAGAAGAACCTCTCACAGTCAGGTGGTACAGTCTGCCTGCAAAAATATTATCCAGAGCTGTAACAGCAGAAGATTGATTACTGAAGAGAAACTAGTTCAGCTCTGTTACAAAAGCCCCACATGCAATGATAGCACACTATTTACAGCTCTTCTGTGCTGAAAATCAAAAAATATTTGTTTTATCACTAACAGCATCATGGACTTTTAGCAGCCATAGAACTGTACACAGAGACTTATCCACAAGTTGTCAACTCTCTCACTCTACCTTTTTCTGAGCACAGTAAAGGTTAATTTATTTAACCTAGTATGGTAAATTCAGTTCTGAGCTATAAGAAATAGGAAACACTCCTGTAGGTTTAAAATCAAGGAAATCCAAATTTAAGACTTCAGCTTAAATTACAGGAAAACATCAATGTGCCACCATTATCATGTAACTGCACGCAGCCCAACTCACATTACAAATATGATCTAATATTTCTTGTAAATTTTGTATGAAATTATCAAACATTTTATCCTAATTTGGTAATATTTGATTTTTTTTTAATTGAAAGTATTTGTGCGCATATATCTCGTATATGACCAATAGCCCCTTAGTTTGCTTACTTCTAAGCAGGAAATTACACTGTCGTTATTTTTCTAAGATTTCTGATAAGGTTCAACCATGTACATATGCATATGTATACATATGCACATGTGTATATAGTTGTTGTTAAAGCTTGTGGTTTTCACACTGGTATTTCTGTGTGACAACATGTGTTCACACCTGCCAAGCCCCTTTAGCAGGAAAGACAATAATAAAATTATCTTTGCAAGCATTCTCTTTCTACAGAATTGCCTAACCATCATTAAAGCCTGCCTGACTCTTTGCCAGCCTACCTTAATTAACATTAATTATATATTAATAAGAATATTACATGGCAGATATAGCAATTCTAGACAGACCACAGGTATATTAAATTGGATCCTTAACAGTATTTTAAAACATGTGAAGTATAAATTCTATGTAACGCTACCAAAGCTAAAAGGGTTTGGAGTATGTTGTGCTGGTCTCTGATCTCCCTAAAGAGACATGAGATACGCTGACAGGAAACCACCAGGTAAATACATGCACAGAGCTCAAAGGAAGTGCCTCGAGTTTCATGTTAATTATTCTTATGGACAAACCGTTCAATGCAGATGACCGCATTTCGGGTACACCTAAGTCATTTGCCTAGAAGCACCAAAGATCTGAAGACATTGGGCTTAGCCTGAGAGAGGCCTCTGCACGAGGGCCAGCTGCCACAGGAGCGTGGAGAAGACAACAGGTCACCTCCAAAGAACCCTGTGGAATAAAACAGAGAGAATTCATCTTTGTAAAGGCAGCTTTGCTCTCCAGCTGGCAGGCAGAACTGGCAACCCATGTTGCTGGAAGTTTTCTGCTGCAGATCTTTCTGGTGCTTAGGAGATAAAGACAGCTACTGAGCCTGTGGAAATAACTAGATGCACATTCTAAGGATTTATACTGAGCAATTGTGTGCATACATCAACAACTGTATTACGCTGTCTGAAGCTAAGCATATTGCCAGACACTACCTGAAACTCATGATCTCCTCTTGCTGTCAAGAAAAAGTTAAAATTGACCTAAATCAGGCAAGTCAGAATCACAAAGTTAGGCAACCATGAAGAGCCTGTTTGGTGACCATGGCAACTAGAACAAAAGGTCCCCAAGATCAGAATACAACAATTAATCTCTAGTCAACCATTGTTAGCATTAGGTCCAAGCACTCTTTTAAAAGGTACGAGTAGAAGCTGTAACAGAATACAAGATTAATTGATGACTTAGAGATAAAAGATAGAATCCAGATGTGACCTTTATTACCTTAAGGTGATTATAATACATTATAATATGGAAACCACACCTAGATGCTAGGATGCTGGCCTCCATTTGGAGATCCTTATTCACTGACCTTGCGCAGTAAAATTAAAAACTGCTATAGCTTTAAATGGAGACCAAAAACTATACACCAATCAGCTTTAAGATAAGGGTTATAATGACCATAAAACATGATAAACAATGAATATGTTAATATGCTAATTTAGATTGTATAAATGAATGACTGTCTCAACTCTCAGTGTGCTAGCTTTGTGAGAATACCCCCTCACTCCACTTTCTGCACAGAGTTGCAAATAAACATCTGTTACCTTGACTGTGTGTTATTGGCTTGCACACCAGGTAAACCATCCCACGAGTTTTGGGAGAATGCTCTCATGGTAAGATAGCTTCTTCGGGTGGTATTCAGAGATGAGACTTCAGAGTGTGAGGAGCTATTGAGAGCACAGGGCTGAGCTACAGAAGAATGTCTGTAGCCACATGGGCCACCTTTGTGTATCTGCACCTTTGTGTATCTTTGGGTACCTGAGAAACATTGTGCAAACAGTTGAGCGCTCTGTCCCCCTGACATTCCTCCCACTGACTTCTCATGCTAATAATTTTAAATTTATCAGAGTGCACTGATTTTACTATTTGAACATCCCAGTTATCTTTGTGAACACCACAGCCAGGAAATCAGGAGCTTTCCTTTCCATTCCCAGTTCTGGCACTGCCTCCCTCCAAGCCTTCGGCATCGTCTGAGGACCCTCACCCTCCTGGTGCATACAGAAGATTGTAACACTTGCACAGTTGGAGGAACTTGCTGTTTACATTTGACCAGCCCATATAAATACCAGGAATTTTAAGAGCAAGGAACTCCCTATATGCCATATGGCATTGATATCAGTATATCTGTACATTCCTCCCTAACCGCAACAGATGCCCAAGTCAGTAGTTTCACTGTACAGCACAATGCACTGTTGTGTCCTTTTCTGTGAGTAAGAATAAACCAGAAGTTTTTCCACAATACAATGGCAGAAATATGGTGCTACACAGCCAGAGAAAGCAAACTTCACCTCCACTATAGACAACCCTCTACAGAACAGCTTTTTAAATCTTTCTTTCTCAAAGTTGATTAATTGTGACAAAGGATTTACCTACTAATAGCTATCCAGATGATCTAATGCCACTGGAACTGAGACTGATGAATCATCAAGGAATATGAAACTCCCCTAATGTCACAATTATATTTTTCTTATTTCTTTTTATAATACCATTAGACAAAGGAAACAAATTAGTGATTTTCATTTTTCCTTCATTAACTATTTTTTCTTTTTTATCTTCTCTATTCACACTCATTTATCTTCCTTCTCATTTCCTTAGAGAGCACAGTGCTAACCTGCTTTCCTGCTTCCCTCGTTAAATATAATTTTAATTATTTTTACTTCACCCTTACCCATTAGTTCTCTAAAGTTCTCTTCCAGCTGCAAATCTTAACACCCCACTATTCTAATCATTCGCTGTTGCGAATTCCATCACCTGATTTTGGCACTTGAATCTTTGCTCTTTGATCCTTTAATTGGCATCTGCTCTTGAATTCCTGTGGGGCTGTGCTCTTTCACTACCCACTTCCCCAGTGATTCACATCACAGACTCCTAAGCCTCCCTACCTGACTATATTTCAGGATGTGCTTTCACAAATGGTTTAAGCCACGTGAAGATAATGTAGCCACCAAGAAAGAGTTATCCTGCCATCCAAACATCCCTGGGTGCATGTCCCCACTCCGCTGCTGGCACTGGCATTACCACTCCTACAGCCACATGGCCAGCCAGACCACAACAGTTCTTTCAGTTCTTTGTGCTTTTTTTTTTGGTAGGGTGAATTTTCTGCCAGATCAGTTAATACGAGCCCAAGGGAAACAGCAGGGCTATGAGCAGAGGGAGAAAGGCTCTGCCTCTTTTGGCCTCAAGGCTCAAGGATAGATTTACAGCATGCACAAAACTGCTGTCTGGTAAGTGCAAAAACCGCCCAGTGACAGGAAGAAATGTGCATTTAGATTCTTTCCAACTACCACTTTCCGGTTTTAATCACAATCACAGTTTTATGCGGGCAGTGCATTGCTCTTTTGGGGAGGGGGCTACTATTTGCTTCACTGAACTGTTGAACTTCACCGGGCCTTCAGTTCAGAGAAAAGCAAAACACATGACAAAAAACTGGACAGGTCTTGCAATCCTTAGTCATCGATTTCAGAAGGAGTTTGTCTGGAGGGGTGAAGGGAAAGCCGTTAACCAATAGGTCTAAAAATAAATGCAAGGGTTTCCTGACATTGTTTTGTGGTCTTTTGTATTCCCTTTATGAAGGAAAAAGAACAGTGGGTTTCAAACTGCATTTTAGTTTGTTGTTAAAATTCAGAACCCAAGAAAATATGTAAGTAATAGCATGACTCAGAAATAAGTGCAGCTCTTGATTGCAGCTACGATGACCTTCGCTTCTATTGTTCCTCGGCTTTGTAAGAGAGAAAAGAAATCGCTCACCATACCCCTTCAAATTATTTGTTACAAGTTTTAGTATCCAAAGACTTTAACACTAAAAGGATTATATTTCCTCCAAAAACTAGATCACTTTTATAGAAGAAACCAGTATGCTACCTTTATAGGCAACATCTTGAACTCCTACATGTCAGTGAATATAATGAAAGCTCTAATTGTTTCTTTCAGTATCTTCAGGGAACCTGTCAGAAATTCTCCCACATCTGCAGCAGCCATATACAACTCTTCTAGTGATCTATCTGTCTCTGTCATAGGACAGGCTTAAAAAAGGGGCAGCAATATTGATCTTTCAGAAATCTATACAAAACCTATTTAGGTTCATCTATCTTGGATACCATAATTACAGAGCTCAGCTTTAGTTGTTGATATTTGCTGAAAGCTAGTAGCTTGAGTATTTATGTTCTCCTTTGGAGTATCTCAACTGCCTAAAGATGTTCAAAGAAATTCAGAAAATGGTTTACAAAAGTGAAAAAGACCATTTCTTAGGGTTTGGGGTTTGGGTTTCTGGGGTTTTTTTATGCAAGAGGTATGTAACAGACCAACTCCGTTGGGGTCTGGAGGTATCTTGGGTCGGTTGTACCAATGTAGCAGTGTATGAGTTTTCTCACTTTCGCCCTTCTGATGCTCTCTGCCAGCCTGGACTTCACAGAGTTTAAGATCCCAAAAGACCAGTGATGCACCTCATATGACCTTCAGTACACAGAAAGACAGTATAATTCACTCACAAGCTTAGGTCAAAGACATTTGCTTGACTAAAGTTTTCCAGCATAAGGAACAAGGGCCAGTTTAACCGGTGTAATTTGCTGCAGGGATGGCTTCTTATCTGGCTTGCTGCTTCCCAGTTTCCCATCCTGGTCCTCTGCCACTGCAACACCCACAGCTGCTCCAGCTGTTCCCCACAGTGCTCTCAGGTGTTTCACTGTACCTTGCACTTTTGCTGGGATCCTGCATCCTTTTGGCCTCAGTGAGCAGCTACCCATCACCACCTGACTTTTGCTAGGCAGGAAATAGAGAGGCCTCAGGCCACAGGGCTGCGTTACCTGCCACATTTTTATCCTTTAGTTCCTACCCATCAAGTCGCGCTGCTCTTGTTTGTTAGGGAGCAAAGTGCCTTGAACACACAATGAAGATGCTATCAGCATCATTTCTGTGTATGTATCCTGTTTTGGTCCCTTTTTCTTTTAGGTTCTGCCCTCCGTGTGACTCCTCTATGACCTTACCACTTGCTCTTTGTGAGTGCCTCTGGTTATTGTGCATCTATGCGCAGATGCTTTCCTGTTATTGCTTTACCTTGATCTGCTGCGTGTGCTCCCAGCAGACAAGAGGAAGAAGGCTGAAGCTGTGGTCAAAATGCATTAATCTGGAAGAACAGTATATCTATCTGAGGGACAGGGGAATGAAAAAGACCTCAAAACCAAAAAAGTGTACTAGATACAAGAGAGTACGTCCACAGTTTCCCATTTTCCTTCTGGTGTTGTTTAATGCAACAGTTCAGCTTACAGAGACGATCTGGGTGATGTTCTTCACCACTGTTCAGTGAGCATTAGCTCAGGAAAGTGGCTAAATATTATACAAACTGTTACTAGAGACAACTTAGGAAAATTTTCATCTACAGACCTAGGGCTGCCACTGTTCATTTGAATTTCCGTTCTCCACCTCACCAGTTCTAAACCTTTTTTTGCTGGAGGGTAGTGTGTTCCTGGCTGGCTGGTGAAGCTAGCGCATGCTTGATGGGTGGCAGAACACAGAGAGGAGCCAGCAAGACCAGGAGGCAGCTGCCTCCTCTACATTGATGCAGAGACCAGTCACCAACTCAATGCCCTTCTCCAGCTCCTGCTCATCTCCTGATGACACAATTACTTGATCAAGCCCTAACTACATCAAAGACAAACTTGATCTCTGAACCATGGCATGCTCTTGGGACAGTGAAATTTTTACAGCCAGGACAAAGCAACAGAACAGGAGCTTTTACAGTTGGGACAGAGTTGAGAACAGAACATTTTTGGATGCTGGGTATTGACTATAGACATTCTTCATGAGAAAAGACCAGTATGGACTCTGATTCATTGTATAAAAATAAAAATTATGCATGAATGTACAATTCTCGGGTATTTTATCTAAAGCTATGAATACAGTTTAGAGCTGTCATGGACCAATGTGATCACCTAATTTGATCTCCTACAGGGCATTAACTATTGGAATTCCCTGAATTCTTGATGTAAAAAAATAGTTTGACAAAATTTATTACAAGCCTGTGACTAGTTATCCTCCTTACTAATAAATCGTACTTTAACCAGTGAAAATTGAGATAAAATGTTGTATTTCTATAGTGGATATTACAAAGCAAAACATTGGTTCCTTTTCTCATAAATCGCTGAATTCACAGGTTAACATTCATATCCAAATGTAAATATGTAAATAGATATTTTCATTTTTGAGACAGCCTTTAAAAATAGTCACATACATTACTGAAAACCTGTATAGAAACCTGGTTTGTATCCAAAGTCAGTCAATCTCTTTCCAAAAAGCATTATAAATAAGAATTGATTTGGTAACATTTTAAAATTATATTATCAAGAAAGCCAGGTCTAAACGTACCATTTTAACTTGATTTGCCATTTCTCATTATCATTTTACTATTTATTTTGTCCCATTTTTCAATTGAATAACTTAAGTATTGCCCTTGAGATGCTCCTATTTATAGCATATCTTAGAATTTATTAGGTTCACAAAAATTCAGTCAATGATGTTGACCTTTACAAGAAAGAATCACTTAGACTCCTTAATTCCATTTCACTGCATTGCAGTGGTAGCTATCTTTCTCCATTTTATCTGAATTTTACTTATTAATTTCTCTATCCCAAGGCTGCCTCAGACTGGAGGACATTTTTAAGCTTCAGTTTGTCATAGCTTCTTTATTAAATGCAAATTTTCTCCTTTTGTATTTTTCCTTTTCATTGAAAACTTAAGATAACAGAGAAATAATCTAAGGAAAAAATGCTAGTTAGTGAGCTCTTATTGTAAGGTATATTCTGCAAAGACAGAGAAGCCTTAGCTTCCACAAAAGCATGGTCAAGTCAAGACCAGGGCTAAGAATCAAACTGAAAGAATGACCATACAGGTCACCTTATAGTAATATGGGTTATCTACTTCAAAATTAATAAGAAGACCTGGAGCACTAGGAATGCCAGCATATGAGAAAAAAAAATCATGCAAAACTGAATTAACTCAGTAGATTACAAAGAGGTTAAATAAAATGTCAGCACAGGGAGGAACACACATCACTGAAAAACTTCATCATACCAAATAGGTAGTGTGACTACTGACTCACAGAATAGAAGGTGATGGCAGGTTAATTAACCACATTTCATGTAGATGTAGAAAGATCACAAAAGGAGCAGAGACTCAGAAATGGTAGTAAAAGCTGCTGTATTTTAAATTTCAAAGCTGGAATTGGCATGAATTTTGTTTATAATTGCTGTCACTAACTGCTGCCTGTTTCTTTCTGGCATTCAGGACTACGTGCCCGGTGAAGAATGTCTCAACACAGAGAAGCTAGAAGGATGGCAAGTCCAGACAGAATCACAATGCTCAACAAGAGCCAAATGTAAAAACAAAAGCTCCAGTGCACTGACATAACACACAGAAGAGGCAGGTATTTGCCATGGTACAAGAAAGGGTCACGAAAGCTCACAGTACCAACCTTTTTTCTCACTTTCTTATGATTATGAAAAAGCAGCAAAATAGCTTTCTCTTTGGGGAGCATCTCTGCTACGCAGAGTCAACCCATAATCTTGGCTACTAGGAGAGCCCCTGGAGCAGGCAAGCATTCCAGCCTTGCTGAGGCATGACGACACAAACGAAATAAGTGATGTCCAGATCCAGACCCTAGAAAACTTTCCTCCTCTCCATTTTAGACAGTCAAACCTACCAGTTTACAGCATGCATTTGCAGAGCAATGGATGGTACCTCACAGATTTTGCAGGGACTTGTAACCACACCTACAGCGTGTGGTACTCTGTGTGTACTGTGGTACTCTGTAATTACAGTACCCAGTCCTACCTGATACAGCACACCAGTCTATCAATATGCAAGATAGGGATAAAAGATAAGGACCATTTCATGTTGTAATACACAGATTAAAACAGAGATCTGCAATAATAAAATTGCAATAGAAAAATACAAGGCAGGAATATGTCCTTCTAGGCTACATTAGCAATCAAGAATTCCCCAGCTGCTTGTGCATAGCAGCTAGATTCTGAGGCTGAATAATTCACCACCTCAGCCCGAGGATAGGGGTTTTCCAGAAAGGACAACACCACCTCAGCAGTTATGGTTAGAGATAGCTGTCCCTGCCTGTCATGTTTGCCATGCTGGAAAACTCTCCTTCTTTTCTATCAGGGTTTGCCACTTATGTTTTCTGTGACAAGTCACATGGTGATGTGAAAAACTAGGTTATTAGCCTTTCCATTCTTCCTTGATGTTTCCATGAGTCACATATCCATTGGATCCCTCTGCTACTTTTCCCATGAGGAGTATTTTTTGGGGTGGGAGGGTGGAAAGGAGAGGAGGATGAAATTTGTCATCTCATAGACAAAAGCCTCTGGAGTGTGCTATTTATGGGACATATCTACCTTCTCACTGACCTTGCCCCCATTGCACACGTACATATCCATTAGAATTTATTAACTATGAATACGTTAGGCTTCATGTGCATAACGAAATGTCTAGAAAACATATTTTAATAAAATATCCAAACAGCATGTCCAGATAATGCCTGTAATGTCCCCATATGTCTCACTACATACACACAACTTAGTATGTCCTGATAAAGTGACCTGCAGTGGGTATCATCAGCTACATTCATTACCATTTGAGATAGGACAAAAAGGCAAACTATTAAGTGCTTTCAGTTTTCTGACTGTTCTATTTGATACTTAAGAGCACAATATTTTAATTAAGGGGTTTTTTTCCCATTATGGAAATTATTTTGAAGCCACTTTCCTTCTCGTTGCTTAAGCAGGCTCATTACAATGCAATGCAATTTACCCAGCTGGACAGGTCTGCAGGTGGCCAGAAACCCATTAGAGAGGTATCTACCTACTACAGGGGAAACTAATATTCAGGAGACAGGAAATCTCACAGGGACTTCGATTTTGCCAGGCATTAACACAGTTGACTGGGTAGCAGGTGGCTGGAAGCATAAATTTCCCTGTAACTTATTTATTAGGGCTCCCTTGCCTCCCTTCTCCTAGAATTATAACATGTTCTTGGCATTGATAAACCCCAGCAAGGGCACACTGTACAGACACAAGTAGCAAAGTCTTGATAAATATTTTTTATGTATTTGACCTAAACTACTTGAACCAAATTGGAGTCTTATGCAGATTTTTTTTCTTTTCTGAGGAGGAAATAAAGCATTCCTATGATGCAAACCTCCTCATTTAGAAATAATATATAACTGCCTGCCTTCCTGAACAGAACAAGAGTCAAAGAGGAATTAAGTTCTTCTGTCACAGCTCCAAATCTCCTTTCCGCCAACTCTCTGCTTGGAAAGCTCTCCATCAGCTTTTTCTCCTACACCATAATCTGTTTTTCCCCTGTGGCTTTTTCCCCTCTCCATGTTTCCATGATGTTTTCTCTCCCACTATAGTCTTAGCCCCCGCACTCATTCCTGTGAAATTTATATGAGCCACAAAGTCTGGGTTTTCACTCAGCATATGCCTGTGTACTGTTCATATGTTTCGGTTACCTAGTGCCCCGAAGGAGCTCTTCTGTAGTCTATACTTCCCTGGAAGGAAAGCTCTTTGCCACACTCACCAGCTCTAAAGAGGTGTATATACACTTCAGTGCATAACGAGAACATAGACAAGAAAATTTTCTGTTCATTCTGGGAGAAAACGCGTAGAAAACTCTCTCATGAGTGTTGTGGGGCTAGTTATTCAAATTCCCTAGAATATTCTGAAAATTTCAGCATTAATTCACAAATACCAAGATCTGTATGATTGCACTGCATCACATATACAGTAGCTTGTGAACCAATGCCCACAGCCCTCTCAGTGTCACAGCACACTCACCTGTTCTGCTAGAGCAAAGCAGAAACATTACATTTAGACATTTTTTTCACAGTCCATTCAGGACAAGTTCATATTCCCTTGCCAGCCCCATGAGCACACATGCTATGTGTGAGTGGCTGTGAGTTTGTGTAGGATGTGACGGGCTGATCAGAAGAGCCCCACACTGCAGGATCCAGGCTGACTAATACAGAGCTGCCTTAGTCCTCCCTGCTCCATGTGCCACATGCGTTCCGTGTCACATGGTGTGCAGAAAGAGGTCCCGGAGAGGCCCGGGAATACATGGAGAGTTGTGGTATCCATCTTTCAAGCCCAAAACGTTTTGGAAAAAGCTGTGCTTTATGCAAATTAAAGGAATTCTTGTTCCTGCCCGCTCCCTGCTAACACCCACGCATCTTTTCCTGGAACTCTTAGCCTCCAAGTAAGCAACAGATCCAGAAAGTTGATACAGTTACTGTAAGTGGTTTGGAGAATGGGAGTGTGTCTTATGTCTGCTTCTAAGAAATTTCATTAATAAGTAATCAATCATATCCATAAATATTCTGAATAAAACAAGGGTAAGAAAGACATGGATTTCAGCCGCTTAGAATCAGGAATTTCTTTTTGCAGGCTCTTCCTGTAATTATATAGGAGAGCTGCATAAATCTTCTTTGACCTGGTTTAGCCACACACTGTGTTTTCCTGCTAAAATATTTACATACAATTAAGTATCCATAGGTAGGCAGATACACAGGAGTGGAAATCGTGGCAATGTAGGAGGAGTCTGCCACAGAAACAGGCTCCTTCTCCTCTCAATACAAATTACAAAAATCTCTAAAAGAGTCAATGTAAATTTAATCTGTTAAAAACTGGCTTTAGCTTATTTTATCTCCTTTGTCCTTTCTCCCAAATCATTCCAACTTTTCTCCATTAAATTTGACACACTGAAAATAAATCATTACAGTTTTTTCATTACAGTCATTTTAGCAAGACCCGTTGTGGCAGGAAAAGGGGTAATAGTCTTAAACTGAAGGAGAGAAGATTCAGACCGAATATAAGGAAGGCATTTTTTACGATGAGGGTGGTGAAACACTGGCACAGGTTGCCCAAAGAGGTGGTAGAAGCCTCATCCCTGGAAACATTCAGGTCAGGTTGGACGGGGCTCTGGGAAATCTGATCTAGTTGAAGCTGGCCGTGCTCATGGCAGGGGGGATTGGACTCGATGACCTTTGAAGGTCCCTTCCAACCCAAACCATTCCATGATTCTATGATTTTTCTTTTTCTCAGCCCTTTAGTACCACACAACATTACTAAAAATCCTGCTGGCTTTATTCGTGCACATCTCATCTTAATGACAGTCTAAGGCCTTTTAAAATGAGCCATTACATAATAAACTCAACCACAAACATACAACAATCGCAATAAATTCACATTAGACATTCAGAGACTGTGACAATAAGAGGTTAGATGACTACAAAGACACTTTAAAAGCCACTTAAAACATAATTACTAAGGAAATGCTATCAGCTGTGTTTTCCCTTTGAAAAAACCAACAATGCACTGTTTCTTCAGCATCTTCAGTTCTCGCCTTCCTTCCACATGGAAGGTAACAGGCCATTTTGCAACCTCTTGACCCCAAACAAACTGTTTATATCAGCCTCAGGGACTTCTAGGTTTGGCCCCAAAGTGTTTTCTTCATAGCTCTGTAGTGTAAATGAGCCCCATTTCTCCTTTGGGCTACACGGGACAAACAAGTGTCTCCAGTGTCTGTGGAGACCTGCCCTGATCTGGCATAACCCGGCTCAGCCATGAGAAGGGGTCACCGCAGCATGGCCACGGGCAGCCCTGGATGTTTCTCAGCATGTTGGAATTGCCTGGCCCAGAAGTTCCCTCTGCTGGGGGAGAACACTTCTTTGGATCATGCACACGTTGAGAGCCAGGGACCACTTGTGTTTCCTCCTGCGTTGTCCTCACTGGGCACAACATGCAGTCAGGACCTATGGCAGGTCCAAAGCCTTTCTTTTGCTCCTTCCCCCTGTGCCTTGTGTTTCCCTCTGTAAAGTGGCTCTGCACGGGTGGAAGCAAGGCAGAACACTGCCTCACTCAGACTGTCCTGGAGGCTTATGGGAAAAGCACTAGCCTGGGAGGTGGTAGATGTTTCTTGGCAAATGCCCTGCTTCTGAGCAGTGTCCTAAGCAGCTCCAAGGTAAGCAAATGCCATTGCATCCTCAGCAGCTGTGCACCTACCCTCAAAAAAACCAACATACTTAATTCCAAATCATCAAGATACTAATTCCAAATTGAGTCAAGTGTCAGGCACCTCTTCACTATCAGATACAACCAAAGATATATTGTTTGATGTTGGCTAGTCTCAAAGCACTTTGTTCCACATGCTGGAGCCTTACATCAGCCTCCATAAGATCCAAAGCTCCCTGCTTAAACACTGGAAAAAGCATTTCATTCGCATTCTCTACATAGGTTTTCAGGGATACTCTGCCTCTGCACCGACTGCAGAATCCTATGCACCTAATTTCAACACTCAGAATTCACCCCAGCCAAGACCAAACACTCACTCACATGTTTTTCACTGCCTATATAATGATGGCAGGTGATCAGAATCTGGCCTAATACCACATAAAAGTCCCTGAAACGGAATCATCCCCAAAAACGTATTCAGTTTACTCATCTGTTAGGAAAAACAGCTTCGCTCATGATGTTGACCCTTTGAGGATTCAAGTTGATGCAGGCGACATATTTTACTTGTTTCTTCTCTAATACATTTTGTCTTAATTTTTTTAAAGTCTTTCTATTGCTTTTTCCCCCCTTTGCATTTAGGTAACAGTATTGTTTACTATCTCATTAAGCTCAACTGAGAACAATCACAAGCTCCATTAGACCACACTTGACAATATATGGCTTTAATTATGTTTTCATAGAAAACTCTCACAGTGGAGCAGAGTAACAGTGATTGTGACATCTTGCTACGAATTCGTATGTGGGGGGGTGTGTGGTGGGAATGGGGCCTGGGGAGGGCTGATGGAGAGGCGGGGGAAGGCAGAACTGTTCTTCTGGGGTTTTTTAAGAAGGAGAATCTAGGTGAAATATTTCTGTATGCCACATATACTAAAAGCACTTCCCTCTTTAAAGTCATCTGGACAGAATTACACATTCAGCACGCACTCAAATCCAAATCAGGTCATTAGTTACTTCTTGAGATGATAATCATACTTTTATTAAAACTTTTAAGCAGCTCTGAGCTGATACATTTCCATAACACTTAATTTGTAAGCCAAAGCCTGCTATTCCTATATTTGCTGTTTAGCCTGTCTTATGGCACCGTAAAAAGTCCTGACATCTGGCAGAACAATCACAACCTTCCAAATTAGAAAATAATCCTATACTTTCTTGGTTTGTTTCCTTGGCAAAGCTTTTGTCCCAAAATTATGAATTCTCCTTACAAGGTAGAAAATATTTCCTAAGATGTTTAGAGCCAGAAAAACTTTGGTACAAAGTGTCTCCTTTTACCCATTCATGCTGCTTCTGAAAGCAGGGAAAAATAGGCCTCAGCATCCTTAATTCTCTTGGCTTTCACTTCATCAAGCTTTTCTACTGAAACATTCAAAACTGTTGATATGAGAATTCTTGTGCTGGCAAGACAGATTTCCTCTTTGGAGGGATCATAAAATAGCATTATGCATTGAGAGGATCTTTATTCATATCCTACATACTAGAGTTTATTCCACTGGCAAGCTTGCTGAGGTCTAAATCTTGGCCTCCCTTTTCCTTCTCCCAAGATTTTTGCCATTACTTCATCTCCAAAGAACTGTATCTTTTTTTTCTCCAACCTCCCCTCAACCCGCCTCTCAAAGAAAAGGCTTGAATCCTCCAGGAAGTCAGTCTAAGGCCGTATGTGTAACCTGTGTACACCCCACAGAGAAGCCAGCAGAGCCTGCATGAAGGCGGCGGGTGGGACGAGGACAGCCATGCTCTGTTTGCCTACAGGCAAGAGGCTGCTGCCTGTTGAGGCACAGGGCAGCTTTGCAGGGGTCGTGAAAGGCCAGGTGGAAAGCTCTTTACTCCTTCAGCTTCCTCACTGTTTCCTGATATTTTTCAAACTACCTGGCTTGGTCCTTGAATTGACATGATGTCATTCCAGACTCCACTTCCTTAAAATAAATTGTTGGTGTATAGTGAGTGCATAAACATGCACAGAATTTCCAGAATTGCAATTCAATTGTTCTTCTGTGATCTCTGGATCTGCAGGGCCCTCAGCCCTTGTCAGTGAAATCCTGATAGTGAGGAAGAGATAACTTAATTACCTTGAAATTAAAGTTTCAGCCTCAGTGTTACCTAGCAATACGTGCATCAAAAGCATTGTGTTTTAAAAGCCATTTCAAAGTATGGGAAGGTTGCCAGCTATTCAAATATTGTCATTGTTCTGATTTTTCTCCAGCTCCCCTGATAGGCACTCAGAAATGAAGCCAGCCTTCCAAGGAGGAAAGACAGCTGGAATCAAGACAACTCCATTTACGTATTCTGAAAATATTCAAAACAAATTGCTGTGCCTGGCTTTGGTTTGGGCATGTGGGTGCCCTTCTCACCAGGGAGTAAGTGCCTCCCTCCACTATCTGCTGCCTAGAGGAAGCAAGTTCCTATTAAATCAGATGGACGGAAGCCTTACAGACCCAGCTTTTGTAACATGGAGGTTTGTCAGCGGGTTTCTGCTATGCCTTCAAGATTGCCATAGCAATTTACTACAGATTTCCACCTCCTGGTCCTCACTGTGAAGGCTCAATCTCAAGAAATATGGCAGTGTGAGAAGCTGTGGTAATCCTTGAAGGATTCACCTGTGAGCCCAATTAATATTTTTCGCCATCACTTCATAGATGTCTTCTGCTAATCACTTCTGTTTCTGCAGACTTTGGGACAGGGCCTGTCATTTCACACCAGGGCTGCTATGAAGTGGTCCTGCTCCAAGACAGAGGCTGCTAAGCTCTAACATAATGAAAATAAATAAATGAGACTCTGGGCAGCCTTTGTTCTGCTTCACATTACAGAGCTTAGAAGATCACTGTTACATGGTTTCTTCTATGTATGTTTGTCCAAGAGAGAAACTTACTTCTTAAGTATCACTGGCCGTGATAACTCATCCTGAGAGGTTTAGTGCTCTTTTCCTTAGAAATGTTCTCCATTTTAACATGCTGCATTGTCTTCTGTGGAAGCATCTTCAAAGATGGACAGAATAAAACAGGAAATAAAGGAGTGCTGAGACCAAACAATGTGGAAGGTCAGAGGAAAGGGTAAATAACCTTGTAGATATTTACCCTTCCTCTCCCATCTCAGGGTGGAGCAGCCCCTCTCCTCAAGGCGATGACAAAACTTCCCTGCACAACCGTCTCGGCAT